>NW_021831892.1:22500-38315 GCF_006345805.1 Octopus sinensis | reverse complement strand
ACACACACACACACACACACACACACACACACACACACACACGACTAACTAAATGAAGAGAAAAACAACCCGAACCGAAGTTTTTCAATAGTAGTGAATCCTTTGATGTCGATGATGGGGTTAAGTCTTCTTTCGAGCTAAATAGAATGGAATAAAGCAACTCCTGGCCATCATACTAGTGATTAAGTGTCTAATAAAAGCGATATTAGATTCTGTATTTTTAATGTTGACTGCAACTGGGTGACGACTACCCACGGGTCTTGGGTTATTTTGCAGTCATGGTTGACAGAGATCGAGACAAGAGCAAAAGTCCAGTCACTTGACTCGTTTTTATCATTCATGTGAGTCATGTAATAGAAAAAATATATACGGACAAAACACGTACGCACACATATACACAACCACATATTCGCATATATACATAAACGTTGCAAGAAAAATAAATGAACGAAAAAGAACAAACTAGCGTATGATTAATAAACAAAACCACCGATACATAAAATAAACCACTTAAAAAAAAGAAAGAGAAAAAAATAACACACAAAAAAACCGCCCGCCTCAGTTGTCGGCTGCCAAGCAGACGATGCTTATGTTTTCTTCTGCTGCAATATTTTAGATCTGAAATATCTCTGGGATGATGAAATGAAAATCTCTGTCACAGAAGAAATCAAATATATTTTAAACAAGAAACTTAGCTATTTCGATCTGTTAATAACACAGTAATTATTGTGAACACTCGGTCCTACCCACTTATACACCCCTCACCCATTCTCTCTTTCTCGCCCTCTCCCCACCTCTGTGTGTGTTATATATATGTGTGTGTGTGTGTGTGTGTGTGTGTGTGTATGTATATTTATTATGTGTATGTATATATATGTATGTTATTTAGTTTTATTTCTAGATTTCGCACCAATTGAGAAAGACCCGGGTTCTAACCGAGATCCAAGGCTCCTTCATTGGAATTTCAGCAACATCAACAGGGCAGTTGTGCATATATGTATGTGTGTATATGTTCAAGTATTTGGCAGATCTGTTACTATCTTGTTTTCCTTCTCTTCTTTAAATGTGTTGTTGATGTCTTTAGCTAGGTTATTTGTAGTAACTCTCTGCATAGTAAATTCAAGTTTGAGATGGCTATCACAACGATCTTAAAAAACCAAAAAATGCTCCCACAGTCAATTTATTCGAAAATTTACCAATTATTTAACAGGGCTTATAGTTGTAGGTTTAACTTCGGAGTTAAACATGTCTATATATGTGTATATGTATGTATCAGTTATTTGCCAACCTAATGTGGCAGTCTCGGTTGGGACGAATACTGCTGTTGTTTAGCCCCAGGAGATATCATCTCCAGCTGGCTATACGACACAATCTGTGTCCTTACAGATTGTGTGTCGTATAGCCAGCTGGAGATGTTGTCTCCTGAGGCTAAACAACAGTAGCATTCGTCCCAACCGGGACTGCCACATTAGGTTGGCAAATAACCTTTACTCTAAAGTACTACTACTGAATATCTCTCGTTGAGAGGTTTAGGAACAATAATGTTTCTATTTATGTATGTATCTTTTATCTTTTATTTTTTCCGGGTTTCGGCCAGAGAAGAGGATATACTGGAACATCGCCTTTTGGTGTGACTGGATTTCTTTTCTGTACCGTTTCTGGTGAAGTAGTGGTTTGGATGGAGCTGCTCTTCTTGTGCCTCCCGCTGCGATGTGAGTTCGTCTGGTATCTCAGATAAAAATTTGTCCAGACACTCTCTGAAGACCTCGACATTTACACCTCGCAAATCTCTGAGGTTGTATGTATGTATGTATGTATGTATGTATGTATGTATGTATGTATGTATGTATGTATGTATGTATGTATGTTTGTATTTCATTTCAATAGACACACATACACGTATGTGCATCAAACGCATAAATATCCACAAACATATATGTAGGAGGTATACAACGGATTTGTGATCATGTATCAAAACCTCAGTCTTCACGTTCGTTTCTATTGCTATCCATTTGTTCAGCCTGTCAAATTCTTTGGTGAGCCAGAGGTTGAAGTGGATAAGTATATTCAATTTTAATTTCAGTGACTCTTAGTTCAGTTGTAACACAGGAATATTCACGCTACTTGTGAAAAACAGACTTCCTTTTAAGATTTTCAGACGGTTTCTTCTGTGACTTTCAGACAGTTTATTTCTGTCAACATTAGCTGCTACGTCAACACTTATTTTTGACAAACGCACACATACACAGGCACAGTCACAAACTTTTTTTCGCGCAAGCTTTGCATCATTTTCCTTCCTCCTTTTACACATTTATGCAGAAAAATATAAAGAGTTGACAGGGGATTTTCGATGTAAGCAGACCGCCATTCACTATATAAAATTTTGTTTTCTTCCGGTTCGTTGTAGTTGTGTAACCGCGTAACAATTGAATAAAATCTGCAATAAATATAAACTATCTTTCGTCAATTCATTTCAGTATATCTAGAAATTATTAACTTATACCAAATCACTTGTTAAATATACAAACTCATGTATACATGTATAGACGAAAATACAAGGCAACTCGTAACCATAGGTATTTGAAGAAGCATACATGTTGACCAGCCAATACACAGCATATTCTCTAAGAATGGTACAGTCGACGAATTTCCTGCCAACTCTGCATCTGCCAATCTTCGTCTTGTCTTGTCTTGTTTTGCCATTTTTCAACCCTTTGGCATTTGAACCGGCCATCTCAGGCCCAAATATTCTACCTGATTAATATTCAAACTGGCCAGATGTGGCTTCTCAAACCTACGATATCGTTCTAAAAATAAACAGCCACATTATCAAAATCTCAAAGCTACGAGATAATGCCTGATTAATTCAAAATAATGTGACCAAATAAGCATTACATATGACAGAGTAATCTGAATGCGAAAGGGTTAAAGAAGTGGAGTGACATCATGGCTGTCTTAAACAGCATTACAGAACCTGGACAAAAGAATACAATGAGGTTTACTGTACATATGTAAAGGTGCATGGCTCAGTGGTTAGAGCGTCGGTAGTGAGTTCGATTCCAGGACTGGCCTGTGTATCGTGTTCTTGAGCAAGACACCTTATTTCATGTTGCTCCAGTTCACTCAGCTGTAGAAATGAGTTGTGAGGTCACAGGTGCCAGGCAGTATCAGCCCCTTTGCCTTTCCCTTGGGTAACATCAGTGGCGTGGAGAAGGGAGGCTGGTATGCATGGGTGACTGCTGGCCTTCCATAAACAACCTTACTCGGACTCGTGCCTCGAAGGCTAATTTTCTAGGTGCAATCCTATGGTCATTCATGACCGAAGGGATCTTTACCCTTTTACAGTACATATTTATTGGCAAAAAGTCACAACAGTTGTATATTAACATTGAATCCCCTAGTCCTGTAGGGACCCCGACAAAATGCCCAGTTATCCTATACCTTAAGAAGTGGTTCTCAACCGGGGTTCATATGACCCTAGAGGGTCCATATATGGTTTTGTTGGTATCTCTCTCTCTCTCTCTCTCGCTCTCTCTCTCTCTCTCCTCTCTCTCTCTCTCTCTCTCTCTCTCTCTCTCTCTCTCTCTATATATATATATATTATATATATATATATATATAATATATATATATATATATCTCATTATAAAAGGCAGATTTTATCTGCCTCCCTTTGTCTCTTATAGAAATCTACAATATAGGATTTCTTCAATTACAATTTACCTAGCATTTTTAAGAGTAGAATGCATCGGGTCGTGCCAGGTCCAGTTTTTAAAATTTCAACCCCAATTAAGCAAAATTTAGAGAAAACTCACATTGTGGTGTGTAAGTCAAGTGCTTTTCTTAGTGTGGGCTATAGCACACGCACACACACACACACAAAAAGGGAGCGATCTGATTCACTCACGCTATCACTCTAATTTCTACGACTTTCTCTTTGCAAGTTTGCAACGATTAAAGTGAAACCACTACTAAAAAAAACACAGCAAGCAGAAACAAATAAATACATAACGATTTACTCCTCACAATTTCTTCAATTAGAGTTTACCCATGATTTTTCAAAGTACTTCCATTGGGTCATGCCATACAAAATTTCTTTCAATTTTACCCCCAATTAAGACAAAATTCGAGAAAACTCAATATTTTAACATTTCACTCCGAAAGCATTGATGTACATGTGTGCGTGCGTGAGTGTGTGTGTGTCATTCCTCACACACACGCATACACATACATATATGACAGTGACAAACACAAACGTTTCAAACAACTACATACAAACACGTGTGTGTTTGTTATTAGTAAAAAAGGCGCCAAAACACAACTCACTTCTCATTCCAACACATTTGCAAAGGCACATGGACGGTCGAATTGCTATAACAATACAGAAAAGGTAAATTGGTTTTTATTTTACTTTCTGTCGTTAAATTTTGGTAGTATTAATTGGCGAGCCGAGCTTGCAGTATGAAACAGTGTTTATGTATAAACAGACGACACTTATATATAGTTATTAATAAATGTATGCATCCGTTTAAAAGAAAAACCAAAAAATATTTTATTCTTTATAAATGTTGTGTTCAAAATAACATTTTCTTTTAAGAATGTGTATATAACAAAGTATGTGTATATAACTACGTGGCTTATATCTTTATATATAAAAGTGAAGTTGTGTGTCTGTCTCCTACGATTTAGATTCCTAACTACTCCCACATTTTGCGGTGCAGTGTAACCAAAACCGGGTATCTTATAGTCATGATTCATATCGAGCCCTTCTGGGTATTAGCGTGCGTCTACGATGAGTCTACGATGAGTCTACGATTTAAAAAAATTTACCATCATATTTTTCCATTTTAATGCATTTTTTCGCTATTATATAAGGGAAGTAACTCTCTAAAAATATCTACGATGTGTCAACGATTTAAAAAAAATTTACCTTAATTTTTATCCAATTTTAATGCATTTTTTTGCTATTTTTTGGCTATAACTCTCTAAAAATGCTTATATAGTTATTTCCCTTACAAACCCGAGCAACGCCGGGCGATACTGCTAGTATATATATATAAGACAAAAGATATGTGTGTGTGTAGTACGTATGCATTTCTACAGTTTTCAACCGATTTTCACCAAACTTTACATATATATAACTTACGTGTCAAGGATGGTCATGGACTATAACATTTTACCCACAGCTCCTTCGTAATGCGAGAAACCGACCGGGTTTTTCATATGGATTTTTCTGTAAAAACTGTAATTTTCAACCGATTCTCCCCCTTTGACTTCTGCAGCTTTCAAACGATTCTCTCCCTTTTCTGTCTCTGTTTATTTATCTCTTCTCTTTCTCACTTATACCCTCTGCAATACTTCCTCTTTTTAAGTCTATGTCTGTTTATTTCACTCACTCACCCACTCACTCACTCACTCACTCACTCACTCACTCACTCACTCACTCACTCATCACTCACTCACTCACTCACTCACTCACTCATTCATTCACTCATTCACTCACTCACTCACTCACTCATTCATGCCCTCCCTCCCTCTCTTCCTCCCTCTCTCCCTCCCTCCCTCCCTCCCTCCCTCCCTCCCTCACCCACTCACACACACCCTCTGTTGTGCATAAACATCTGTCTTCACGCTATTTGTACGTTCTCCCTACAACATTACTTATTAAAATTTTTTTGCACTCCGTCTATTTAAGTACATTATTTACATTTCTCCCGCTATCGAAAACCGTTGTGATACAGTCAATAAGCCTTCATTACTAACTAGTGAGAATTCAACCACGCCACTGAGCGTTCATACGTTAGAAAAAGATATCATAAACTGGCTCAAGTTTTTTCACTCAACCTATTTTCTTCTACAGCTTTATACACTGAAATGGGGTTTGTAATTTCTGTCTACAAATTGACTTCCTTGTCTGCAATAAATTGGTTGTTCTTCTACAATACTTGAAATATTTTAATAATTTTTTAATACAATTCCTAATACAATTCCTAAAGGCGCAGGAGTGGCTGTGTGGTAAGTAGCTTACTTACCAACCACATGGTTCCGGGTTCATTTCCACTGCGTGGCACCTTGAGCAAGTGTCTTCTACTATAGCCTCGGGACGATCAAAGCCTTGTGAGTGGATTTGGTAAACGGAAACTGAAAGAATCCCGTCGTATATATGTATACATATATATATGTATATGTGTATATATGTTTGTGTGTCTTTGTTTGTCCCTCCACCCAACATCCCTTGATAACCGATGGTGGTGTGTTTACGTCCCCGAAACTTAGCGGTTCGGCAAAAGAGACTGATAGAATAAATACTAGGCTTCCAAAGAATAAGTTCTGGGATTGATTTGCTTGACTAAAGGCGGTGCTTCAGCATGGCCGCAGTCAAATGACTGGAACAAGTAAAAGAGTATAGAGAGAGAGTAAAGAGAATATTTAATTATATAAATATAATAAGATAATAAACGTCGATGGCTATGAGGGTTCAGCTGAGCAAAATAGGGTCTGTAAGTAATAAATGGTAGAGAAACACTTTCTTATGATGACGGTACAGGTCAATGATTTTAAATCGTTGTGGGACGAGACAAGAATTTCTTCACCGGGAAACATCAGTTGAATATCGAACCGACAAAAGCTGAGAATATTTATCATTAAACGGAACCTCTAGTTGGTCGTTTGATGTGCTAGAAATAGCAAACAAATCTCCTTCGAATGATATCCGAGTGTCATAAAAGGGAAAGATTCATTAGATAATGTAGTCCCATCAAGACGCTGCTCAAATATACTATAACCAGAGATATTCTATTCGTGATGGTCATGGAAAGAAGATCTTTGGTCATAGTCCACTTGATAAGAGCATATCTAGAGCTAAATACCAATAACTAAATCTATGTGGCCGCAAGACTTTGCTCGAAATAGTAGCTACATTATTTCAAATATATCCTTTTATATATATATATTATATATATATATATAATATATATATATATATATATATATATATATGTATGTATGTATGTATGTAATGTATATATATGTATAGCTGCAGGGTTAAAATTAATTAAAGAACATACCAAATATGTCTACCTGCTGGAAATAACAGTCAAAACTCTTATTTAAATAGTCGAAAAAGACACTGATAATAACTACAGAAATCAACCGTCTGCGAGCAAACGAGCAAAGACAATCTCTCAACATACATTCAAGTATTTGGACTCACGTGGACCGGTTTCTGGACTGGCATTATAGTCTCACCTTCCTCAGCACGCGTTACCATGATGGAATGCCCCAACCAATCACGTTGAAGTCTGCGCAGTAACTAATTCGTTTTGTACTGAATTATGGCAGCCACCAGTGTGAAAATAATTCAATACGGTGCAAATAATTTATGAGAAAATATTTGCGAAGATATTATTGACTCTGTTATTATCTAGTGTAACAATTAAAAATGCTAATAACAGAATCAATAGTATAGGCGATTGCAGGCCAGAAAAGCATTAAATGACTGAGGGATTAAAATTAATCAAAGGACATACTAAATACGTCTACCTGCTGGAAATAACAGTCAAAACTTATTTAAATCGCCGAAAAAACGCTGATAATAACTACAGAAATCAACCGGCTGGCAAACCGGCTAAGACAATCTCTCAACATACATTCAAGTATCATATAGCATAAGTTTAAAGGAATATATAATCCTGGCAGTTACCGTGTTTCTTCTGAATCGGGTTCATATGTCGGCTAACCACAGCGAACCTTGGTAATACCCGAGTTAACAATTCGTTGTTAGACTCTGGTAATTATTCTCACTTGGCAAATCCGAGTGTCTTTTTCGGGACTGCGTAATTTCCGTAGAGTAAGTAATAAGTAATAATTACAAGGAGAACAGACTTTTCTCACCTATAATTTTATCAAACAATTATTTACAACATTCTTTCGGTTCACGCGAAAGAATGTTGTAAATAACTGTTTAATAAAATCATAGATGTGGAAAATCTCCGTTCTCTTTATCATTATTATATATATATATAATATATATATATATATATAATATATATAATATATATATATATATATATATATATATATATATATATATGTATGTATGTATGTATGTAATGTATATATATGTATAGCTGCAGGGTTAAAATTAATTAAAGAACATACCAATATGTCTACCTGCTGGAAATAACAGTCAAAACTCTTATTTAAATAGTCGAAAAAGACACTGATAATAACTACAGAAATCAACCGTCTGCGAGCAAACGAGCAAAGACAATCTCTCAACATACATTCAAGTATTTGGACTCACGTGGACCGGTCTCTGGACTGGCATTATAGTCTCACCTTCCTCAGCACGCGTTACCATGATGGAATGCCCCAACCAATCACGTTGAAGTCTGCGCAGTAACTAATTCGTTTTGTACTGAATTATGGCAGCCACCAGTGTGAAAATAATTTCAATACGGTGCAAATAATTTATGAGAAAATATTTGCGAAGATATTATTGACTCTGTTATTATCTAGTGTAACAATTAAAAATGCTAATAACAGAATCAATAGTATAGGCGATTGCAGGCCCAGAAAAGCATTAAATGACTGAGGGATTAAAATTAATCAAAGGACATACTAAATACGTCTACCTGCTGGAAATAACAGTCAAAACTTATTTAAATCGCCGAAAAAACGCTGATAATAACTACAGAAATCAACCGGCTGGCAAACCGGCTAAGACAATCTCTCAACATACATTCAAGTATCATATAGCATAAGTTTAAAGGAATATATAATCCTGGCAGTTACCGTGTTTCTTCTTGAATCGGGTTCATATGTCGGCTAACCACAGCGAACCTTTGGTAATACCCGAGTTAACAATTCGTTGTTAGACTCTGGTAATTATTCTCACTTGGCAAATCCGAGTGTCTTTTTCGGGACTGCGTAATTTCCGTAGAGTAAGTAATAAGTAATAATTACAAGGAGAACAGACTTTTCTCACCTATAATTTTATCAAACAATTATTTACAACATTCTTTCGGTTCACGCGAAAGAATGTTGTAAATAACTGTTTAATAAAATCATAGATGTGGAAAATCTCCGTTCTCTTTATCATTATTAATATATATATATATATATATATATATATATATATATATATATATATACTAGCAGTATCGCCCGGCATTGCTCGGTTTTGTTTCGACCCTTTATATTGGAATTTTTGAAAATTAAAAATTTTGCATTATGTAGCTTGTTATTCTCTTTAAGTGAACATTTTACTGGTTTAAATATACCGAAAAATGGCAACACTGCTGTCAAAAACTAATAAAAAATAGAGATTTCCATAGAAAAAAAGCACCTTTTTGATGTAAATAATTTTTGGTCCTAACATGCTCCGATTTGAATGAAGAGCAAGCTTTCTTCTATCATACTCTCAACTTTGGTCAACTTGCGCCGCAGGGTCTTGGAGGAGATAGTGTTAGTTAAAGGCTATCAAACCTGCCACACACAGATAACTTCAGCTTTATATATATATATATATATATAACTTTTCAAGCAATTTACGCATGCTTGCACGCATGGTGAACACAGTTCACGTCAAACAGCTGACTGAGTAAAGTTCACTATTCAATGCATGGGATAAGGCCTAAACAAACACATTATCGAGATGAATTTCGGAACAGCAATAGCGCAGTTCAATTTTCATTCGCCTAAGCTTTAAGTGACCCATTTTTGGTGGTTCTATGATTTGTTGGCTAGGAGATGTGCCGGGAAGTTAAACACACAGACACACACACAGATACACACACAGACACACAAGTTCAGTTTTATATATATAGATGTATGTATATATATATTTCAGTGCGAATGGCTTTTAATTACGGCGCCGTGATTTACAATCCTGTAAATAATAATAATAGTATTTATATAAGCTTAAAGCTTATAGCGATCACCGTGCAATAACTAAGGAAAATAATCCAATAAAGGGGCATATAAACCCTCGACAGTAAAGAGAACGCTTTCCTCCCACGCGGATACGAAAGCGTTCTCTTTACTGTCGAGGGCTTATATGCCCCTTTATTGGATTATTTATCTTCACCAAGACCTGACCGCTTATCCTGTCTCTCTCATAAGCTGTCACCTTAATGCATTCAGAATAATGTCTGTCTGTCTGTCTGTCTGTCTGTCTGTATGTATGTATGTATGTATGTATGTATGTATGTATGTATGTATGTGTGTATGTATGTATGTATGTATGTATGTATGTATATACATATATTATTATGTGCTCGTCCAGCGTTGTTAAAACCTTAAACTGCCTGACAGATAACCAGTGTTAAGAGCTGCAAATTTCCGTTCGCGTTATGTCATCTTATTCTTTGTTATTAAATCCGGATTCGAGCGTAACACAGAATATAATTAGATAAGAAAAGAAGACGATAGGTTACTTATAAAATGTTTAAAAAGATATCAATAGTCACGTTTGCGCTCCAACAATATCACGTTTGATAATTACGTTTCTCTGACGATTTGGCATTAAAAGTTTGCATTGTGTAATTTACGTTATGCAACCAACTATCAGCGTATGTTAATGAAATATACGTAAGATGGTGTAATTAACTATTTCATAAGCAATCTCGTATGTTTTCTTTTCTCTCCCAATATATATACACATATAAATTTCTGCACATGCGTGTATATATGCGTGTTTATATGTATGTATATGCACATATATGTACATATACATGTGTGTGTCCATCTATCTATCTATCTATCTATCTATCTATCTATCTATCTATCTATCTATCTATCTATCTATCTATCTATCTATCTATCTATCTATCTATCTATCTAACAAAAAGAAAACGGAAGAAAAAAAGAGAGCCACTTACTGTAAAGTATTTTCTTTTTGCATGACACTATTGCCCAAAGTTCCCGTGGTCTTTTCCGTAGGCTTTTCTATCCATGGACAAACCTAATCTGTTTTCCCTTTTTACATTGACATTTCTGTGATACACGATCCCTATTGATCGTCCTCACTTTTTTCACGATCCTTTTTGATCGGAATTCAACCCACTTTTTTTTTCTTCTCTTCTTCCCAAAAAGAAAAGCTCTACTTTGTATTTTGTCCCTTCTGTGTTCAGCCCTGCGTGGCCAATAAATCTATCTATCTATCTATCTATCTATCTATCTATCTATCTATCTATCTATCTATCTATCTATCTATCTATCTATCTATCTATCTATCTATCTATCTATCTATCTATCTATCTATCTATCTATCTATCTATCTATCTATCTATCTATCTATCTATCTAACTATCTATCTATCGGTATCCAGCGAGTTTGTCTAAAACAATTCGTCTAAAATACAATTGATCTAAATGCGATTTGTTTAAAACAGTATTAATCCTGAAACAATTTGTCTAAAACACAATCTGACTAAAAAATAAAAATTGTTTCTTTTTTGATGAATTCGTAGGAAGTGGAAAGGAACAGTTGTTTACTCATGCTATTGAGCATAGACAGTTGTTTGCGATAATATGGAATAAAACTAGTTGTTTCCTAAAAAACTTTCTTATTTGGAATTATTCACAGTGAAAAGACCCATAGCCAAAGATATCTGCTGAATTTACTGAATCAGAAAAAGGTCATAAGGAGTTGGTTGATAATGGACATATATACTATAAGAATGGTGAGAATGGCGAACGTATTTATTGGAAGTGCAAAAAATAACCAAAAATAAAATGCCGTGCTGACATAATTACTGTAAAGGATGAAATTGTGAAATCTTCCAACGACCCTAGTTATATATTGGATGCTGCTGAAACTGCAGCAAAAGAAGCTGTTTCAAAAATACGTCAACTGGGCTAAGTCAACGCAGGATGCCCCTCATTCAGTTGTATCTTGCGTTCTCGATGATTGCGATCAAGCTGTTGCCTCCAAACTACCAAAAATGCAAAGTATTAAGAGAACAATAAGATCTATGGGGCAACAAACCCTTACTGGATCGGCCCTGCCATCAACTTGCAGTGAAATAGTTTTCCCATCTGAACTTACTAAATCTTTTAAAGGTGGTCAATTTCTGAAAAGCGTATTGTGGTATTTGTAACAAGACGTAATTTACAGTGTTTATCACTAAGCAGTCACTGGTAAGCAGACGACACATTTAAAACAGTTTTAAATGTGTCGTCTGCTTACCAGTGACTGCTTAGTGATAAACACTGTAAATCACGTCTTGTCACAAATACCACAATACGCTTTGTTATTTCACTAGCTATATACCCTACATGGATTAAAAGAGAAAGCTTCGCTGTCGCTCGTGTTTGCGTTATTGCCTGACAAAGTAGAAGAAACATATATAACGTTTTTTTTGCACGAGATAAAGTATCTTGAACCATCATGTGCGCCATTGTCAATAACGATCGATTTTGAGAAAGCGATGATGAAAGCATTTTTGAACAGAACGGTTGCTTTTTGCACTTCAGCCAATGTATCTTTCGTGTAATTCAAAGTAATGATTTAAAACAAAAATATGAAACGGACCCTAATTTTGTTTTAGTGATGAGGATGCTACCAGCATTAGCATTTTCCCCAGTAGGTACAGCATCAAGAGCATTTGAGTTATTATGTGATAACAGCACCTCCCCTGATGAAGCACAAAAAAATCATTGATTATTTCGAGGATACGTGGATTGGAAGGCCCAACAGAAGGAATGCGCAGCGCCCTCCTCTCTTCCCACTAAATATGTGGAATATGTATTTAAAAGTTTTTGATGGTTTTCCCAAAACAAATAATTCTGTCGAAGGATGGCATCGAGCATTCGAAACCCAAGTTGGGTCTCATCCCCCAACAGTTGGAAATTTATCAACTTTTTCAAAAAGAAAGTCTAAACGAGATTCTAATTGAGCAATATATTGCTGGAATGGAACCAGAACCTCCAAAGAAGCCGCTATCTAGATACTTTTTTTTTCTTCTCTACTCTAGGCAAAAGGCACGAAATTTTGGAGGAGGGGGCAAGTCGATTAGATTGATCCCAGTACGCAACTGGTACTTAATTTACCGACCCCGAAAGGATGAAAGGCAAAGTCGACCTTGGCGGAATTTGAACTCAGAACGTAACGGTAGACGAAATACCTATTTCTTTACTACCCACAAGGGGCTACACACAGAAGGGACAAACAATGACACAAAGGGATTAACTCGATTACATCTACCCTAATGCGTAACTGGTACTTAATTTATCGACCCCAAAAGGATGAAAGGCAAAGTCGACCTCGGCGAAATTTGAACTCAGAACGTAAAGGTAGACGAAATACCTATTTCTTTACTACCCACAAGGGGCTAAACACAGAGAGGACAAACAAGGACAGACAAACGGATTAAGTTGATTACATCGACCCCAGTGCGTAACTGGTACTTATTTAATCGACCCCGAAAGGATGAAAGGCAAAGTCAACCTCGACGGAATTTGAACTCAGAACGTAACGGCAGACGAAATACCGCTAAGCATTTCGCCCGGTGTGCTAACGATTCTGCCAGCTCGCAGCATTGAAGGGCTATCGAGATACTGCAAGAACGAATAAAAAATATTGATTCCGTTCGTGGTATAGCACACATCCTTTCCATTTAAGATTTAATAAGTCCTTTCAGTAAATACTATTTTTTGTTTTTTTATGCATTTTGAATTAAATTAATCCTAATATTTTTATAAATAGTTAACAGCTAGTTATAAATCCAAAGAATTATAAATTAGGAATAAAATATACGAATTCATAAAAAAGAAACAACTTTTATATTTTTTAGTCTAGTTGTGTTTTAGAAAAAGTGTTTCTCGATCAATTGTATTTTAGACGAATTGTTTTACACAAACTCGCCTAGACCCATATCTATCTATCTATCTATCTATCTATCTATCTATCTATCTATCTATCTATCTATCTATCTATCTATCTATCTATCTATCTATCTATCTATCTATCTATCTACATATCTAAAATCAAAATAAGCAACAGGATATCAAGAAGTGATGCAGTACGACCGTTTCAAGCGGCTCTATTTCATTGAACAATGTAATTGTTCAATTAAATGGAGCCGCTCGAAACGGCTGAAATGCATCACTTCTTGATATCCTGTTGCTTATTTTGATTTTATTCACCTTACTTCGAGCTGTGCGGATAATACCGCACTGACTTGGGGCTTCAACTTAAGTACCTAATCCAACTGAATCTGTCTGTTTTTCTGTCTGTCAGTCAGTAGCCAATCCGTCTCTCCCTATATATATTATATATATATATATATATATATATATATATATATATATATATATATTATATATATATATTATATATATATATATATATATTAATATATATATATATATATATATATATATATATATATATATAATATAATATATATAATATATATATATATATATATATAGGTGCAGGAGTGGCTGTGTGGTAAGTTGCTTGCTAACCAACCACATGGTTCCGGGTTCAGTCCCACTGCGTGGCATCTTGGACAGGTGTCTTCTGCTATAGCCCCGGGACGACCAATGCCTTGTGAGTGGATTTGGTAGACGGAAACTGAAAGAAGCCTGTCGTATATATGTATATATATGTATGCATGTGTGTGTATTTGTGTGTCTGTGTTTGTCCCCCTAGCATTGCTTGACAACCGATGCTGGTGCGTGTTCGTCCCCGTCACTTAGCGGTTCGGTAAAAGAGACCGATAGAATAAATACTGGGCTTACAAAGAATAAGTCTTGGGGTCGATTTGCTCGACTAAAGGCGGTGCTCCACCATGGCCGCAGTCAAATGACTGAAACAAGTAAAAGAGTAAAAGAGTAAAGAGTATATATATATATATAATATACACACACATACGTACATATATATGTATGTGTGTGAGTGTGTGTGTATGTATACACACACACTTATACATATACTTATACCTGTATATATATATACAATATACAAACATACATACATATATATCAATACATTCAATATATATATATGTATATATATGTATATATTTATATATATATGTATATAATATAGGTACATATACATATATATTTATGTATATAAAATAATATATGATATACATACATATATGTATGGAATATATATATAGATATATATATATATATATATATATATATATATATATCATATATGTATAATATATATATATATATATATATATATATATATATTTATATGATGTATATATATATGTATACACAACACACACACACGCACAGGTTTGTACCGACACAGGCCATCTCCAACCTACAAATTCAGTTAACTGTTCTTTCAAACAAGAACAGTTTTAGCAGACGCTGAACAAATACGTTTGCGACCCTGTGTCCACCGACCCCTTTACCACCACCCAGGATTCCTTAGTAGGAAGAAATTAATATTTATTGTTTACTTGCTACAAATGACGGAGTTCAAGGTTGAAAAGAAAAATAAACAGGGACTAATCGATCATTGATCTCAGAAACCAATATTTTATCGATCAAGAATTCCATAGTGACTTGTAAAGCGTGCGATTGTAAAAGTTACCCCAAAGACGGCAGCTAAAGAGACAGAGAGCTTGCAACGTGTTTATAAGGGTAGATATTTAAATTGCAATACGATTAAATATTTTAGAGCAGTATTATGGGTAGATATTCCGGACAATAGTAAAGATGGCAATTCTTGATTGTAATAGGAGTGGATGTTTTACTCATAAAAATTCGCTGTTAGGAGCGCCTGACCTAACTTCACTGTCCTTGATAGTCAATTCTATATAGGGAAGTAACTTCGAG
>NW_021831892.1:0-17500 GCF_006345805.1 Octopus sinensis | reverse complement strand
ATGCAGAGGAGAATCAGTGTAGTTTCGGCGCATTTTTATGGTACTACTGTTTGTGAGCTTCTGTTAAAATTTCAGTGGGAGTATCCGCTTTTTTTATGAAGTTGCCACTCTCACATCGCATTCCATTTTATTCATAATAGTGTCAGTATATTCTCATGTCCTTTTACATGAGATCGTTCATTTTACTTTGCTGCAGTTTTAGATGCTGCTGGTAATAGTGTCACAATGCCATGATTTTAGATCAAGTGGTTAGTTTCTGAAATAATCCTTAATATGTTGGTTTATTATAACGCCCACTACGGTATACAGTATACTTAGTAAAATTAGTAAAGACACGACTATCTTTGACCGCCTACTACCTACACTGGCACTTCATGTATTTCTCTTCACATATGGTGACTAGGTTACCATTATTACTAATTCCCTACATCTCCCGCTTTAAGTTTTTCTTGGGAAGTGTTATTTTCTTCAGCAATAATTTTTTATTCACCCCCATCTCCATTTTTTGAGTATTTTCGTACTCTTTTGCTTTTTTCTGTCATTTGACAGTGGCCATGCTAGAGCACCGCCTTTAGTCGAACAAATCGACTCCAGGACTTATTCTTTGTAAGCCTAGTACTTATTCTATCGATCTCTTTTTCCGAACCGCTAAGTTACGAGGACGTAAACACACCAACATCAGTTGTCAAGCGATGGTGGGAGAACAAACAAAGACACATAAACACAGACACACACATACACACATACACACACGCACACACACATACATATACGACTGGCTTCTTTCAGTTTCCGTCTACCAAATCCACTCACAAAGCTTTGGTCGGCCCGAGGCTTAAGTTGAAGACACTTGTCGAAGGTCTCACGCTGTGGGCCTGAACCCGGAACCATGTGGTTGGTAGGCAAGATACTTACCACACAGCCATTCCTGCTCCCATAAATTTGATATTTTTTGCGCTTGGCATCTGTTTTCAGGAACTCTGTATGTTTTCTCTTCTTCTGACTTGTACGCTCGGGTTCAATCCCCTGCAGTGGCTTTGGTACTTGGAACTTCCAACTTCTTTGGTTCGCTTTCCATGAATCTCTTTTCCAGTTGGTTCCTGTATCACTTTTGTATGCCTTTTCTACTTTTTATCCAATACATCATTTTACCTATACATTTAGTAATCACGCCATCTTCTCAACTCTGCTTTCCATTCTTGTATGCCTTCATATAGACCTTTTCACCAACTTTAAAGAATCTTACTGCTTCTTCCCTTGCACTTTTCTTTTCTTGCCAAGTAGCAATTTATCAAAGACTGATATTACTTTCCTTGCAAACATCAACTCCGCTGGTGAGCTACCTGCTGGAATTTTCGGATTTGGTGTCACACAGTACACTCTTAAAAATTGCTGTAGAGCTACCTCATCCGTGACTTTCTTATTCGATTTTCTAAGAGCTCTTTTGAAGGTATCTACAAAGCGTTCTGCCTTTCCATTAAATCTGGGATGGTATGGCGCCGTAATTATATAATCTACCGCGAACGTTTCACAAAATTTTAAAAATTCGCTAGACACAAATTGTGTTCCATTGTCAGATACTATCTTGTCTGGGATGCCAAATCTTGCAAACAATTCGTATTAAAAAATTCATCACAGTTGAGGAGGTTGGTTTTTTTACATTTACAAATTTCAGGCCATCTCGAAAAACTATCAACTACCACTAAGTTGTAAGATCCGTTTAAAGGACCAGCTCAATCGATATGTAGTTTTGATTACAGAACATCTACTTTTGAACAATGTTCGCTTTTTGTCGAGAGCAATTTTTCACTTCGTTTTGGTTTACATACCGGTATTTCACTCTGTATTACTGCAATTTTTTGTTTTAATCCCTCAGCCGCATTCGAGCCTTCGACTGAACCAACTATATTTTCGCACAAAATACTTATGGGCGTATTCCATAATTTGAATAGTTCCATTCTCCTGTGCCAAATAGATTAAATGAATCTTTTAGCACATATATCTTCGCCTTTTTTGTTTGACCTCGTAATGTTACATTACCTATGAATTCACCGAAAAAATATAATCTTTTTCCTGTAACACCACGTGCCACCTTTTTCGATTTAATTAATTTTGGATTAACGACATATTTCTAGGTTTTTTTTTTATAATGGTGATATCCCTACTCGTGTCCAACTGCATTTTAACACTTATATTTCTTATTTTCACCTTCACGAATTTCCTCATTATTATATTACCAATTTCTTCCGATGACATACCATTTATTCTTTTTCTTTGGTCTGACGTTTCGTCATCTTCGTTCTACAGTGTGTCTTTATATGTACTATATTTCCACAACGAAAGAATTCCGCTCTTTTAAATAAACAATTTTTCCTCAGGTGTATACCTCCACATGCAAAACATGGGTTTATTTTCTGAATTTTGTCGTATTTTAGAGAACACTTTATCTCTATTCTATTTCGCACTTGCTTTATTTGGAAACAAGCTTTACGTTCAATTTCCTCTGTCTCTATCCTTTCTCATTCTTCTGACACTTGTTGTAGGGTTACATCCTGGTTATATTCGAGCTTTGCTAGAATTCTAGTTCTAACTTCTTCGCCCTTTTCGGCAGTGAGTCTCTGTGTAAAAATTAGGCATTTGAACATATCTGGCGTTAATCCGCCCAGCTTAAACTTCTTGCATTCCCTGTTAACTCTACCAGCATATATGATGTTGTCCTCGTTGTTGTTTTTCTCTATGTTCAGGCACTTCCAGCGTGTGTTGAACAATGAGGTTTTTTCACTGAAATGTTTACACAATATATCTCTATTGTGTCATTAAAGATTATGTCCGAAGGTTTTCTTGGGAGTACATAATTACTGTATCGTTCATGTTCTGTTGCCGCCAGTTTTCTCAAGATTAAGCGATTTTTTTTATCTTGTCGTCATAATCTTTACATGCTTTCTCGAAGATTTGCGTATATCTTCTGTAGTATGCTTCGAAGGTAACTCCTTCGTCAGGTTCGTATTTAAACTCTGTTATGAAGTTCGCGACATAATCTCTCGAAGATACTTTTTTTCTTACTTTCCTGACGACTTCAGCTATTGCAGTATTTGTTGCCGTAATATTATTTGTTGTTGCTCTTGCAGTTGTTATTCTTTCAGTTGCTGTTGTTGTTGCTTTTGCAACTCCTGCAAACCGGCCAACAAATTTTCCATAATTTTACGATTTTTTTTATCATAAAATTCTCACAACAAAGCTTTGTGAGTTTATTAACTCCTCTGAAACTCCACGTGAATTGGTTTACCCTCGTTGCCACTTCTGTATCCTTAAAATGTTGGATTGATATAACGCCCACTTCGGTATATAGTATACTTAATAAAACCAATAAAAACACGACTGTCTCTAACCGCTTACTACTCACTCCGATACTTCACGTACTTCTCTTTACTTATAGTGACTATGTTATTCCATTCGTCACACGAGAAGGGTGTACCATTGTTACTAATTCCATACAATAGCTCCACATTTCTATTATATTAGATAATGATTCTCGTGCCGAGATATTACGTTTTTATATCGAGTTAATTTGAAATTGCTGTGATTTTAGATGATACCTATAATAGTATCATGATATTTTATATCAAGGTGTTAATTTTAAATTGCTATGATTTTAGGCAGGGTCTCTAAAATGGTCAGTACAAACGTCTAAAGAATCAATGGGAGTATTGTTGGTGTCTATGAGGAGTTAGAGGGGACATTTGAAGCTTTGATGTCGAAAACCAGCATTTGTATTAGAAATATGAATACATACAAAATAATACAATAAAATATATCATTTACTCATAAACATTTGGACATATACATTATTTACATTATTTACATCTTGTTTGTTGTTAACAACGTTTCGGCTGATATACCCTCCAGCCTTCATCAGGTGTATTGGGGAAATTTCAAATTTGGGTTCTCATTCCATTTCGATGTTATTATTATTTATTATTATTATTATTATTATTATTATTATTATTATTATTATTATTATTATTATTAGTATTATTATTGTTATTATTGTTGTTATTATTATTATATTATTATTATTATTATTATTATTATTATTATTATTATTATTATTATTATTATTATTCAGGTCACTGCTTCGAATCGAACTCGGAATCTTGGGGTTAGTAGCCCGCTCTCTTAACCATTACGCCATATGCCCGTAGGCATATGGCGTAGTGGTTAAGAGTTCGATTCCAAGCAGTGACCTGAACAACAACAACAACAACAACAACAACAACAACAACAACAACAACAACAGCAACAACAATAATAATAATAATAACATCGAAAAATACTTTAGGTATGAGAACCCAGGTTCGAAATTTCCTCAAGACACCTGAAGAAGGCTAGAGAGTATATCAGCCGAAATGTTGTGCTAACAACAAACAAGATGAGGACAAATATCCGTCAAATGTAAATAATGTAAATCATGTACATAATTCCTCATCTCTTAAATATAGAACTGTATTTGTACATATGTTTGTAATTATCATACTTCGTATTGTATATCTTATATCATATCTTAACACAAAATAACAGTTATAATAATTTATTATCTGTTGGAATCATAAGACTGAGAAATTGTGTGCAATAATGTTTCTATGTAGATGGGTTTCTTCACTTATCTACTCACGCTAAAACAAATTAACTATATCATTCCTCGTTAGTGTTGTAGTCCTACAACATTTTAAATCTTGGCCTTGTATTACCTTTATTTTTTTTTAAGTATGTAGCGAAAATCTCGGTTGTGACAATGTTAAGCTGAATATCCTAACCGCGTCAGCTTTTCTGCTATTTCGAACCAAATAACCTTGTGATAACCAATATTGAACAATCATTGCTCTCGCATTGTTAGCTATCATTATAAATATTTGAAACATTGTTCAATTTATACAATGTATAATCTACACATATAACTACGTGTGCATTATATGCGTAAAATATGTGATTTAACACATATAGTTACGTGTAAATTATAGATACGGTGAGTTGGTTGCTTTGCATTTGCAGTGAAAAATTTAATATGATTTTCAACAAGTATGGTGGCAGTGACTGATACTAAAATGAAGTGCAGACAATATTGATAAGGAAATTTGAAATTTAGATTCGTACTTTCGTTTATGGCCTGTCAAATTTGAGTTGCGTATTTTACTCGTGTGATTAATAATAAAAAGAAAGATATATTGTTTGTAAGTCACGCACACACACACACGCACGCACGAACACACACACACACACACACACACACACACACACACACACACACACAACACACACACACACACATACACACACTCTCATACACGTGCATACACATATAACACACGGTTCAATTTCTAAGACCCTGCATACATGTGGTATATATATATATATATATATATATATATGTATGTATGTGTGTATATGTATTTATACACATATATAAGTGCATATATATATATATATTATATATATAATATATATATATATATATATGTGTGTGTGTGTGTGTTGTGTGTGTGTGTGTGTGTGTGTGTGTGTGTATGTATGTATGTATGTATGTATATCAGGTCATTAAGAATGAAATGTCCGATTTTGAGCTGAAAGTTTATTTTATTTTATCTCAACAAAAAGCAATGCAGTTAATCAAAGTCTGCATCTAAATTATCGACACAATTTCGGTTGTTTAATTGCAAGTTCACTCATCATTTCATCCAATTGGTTGATGTATACACCCGCTGTAATTGACTTACCAGGTCACATGAAGCTGTAGTGGATGACACCAGCGCTGGACCACCAAAACAGACACCATTACCTTTTTGGATGAATATTCTTTTTTGGGTTGTATTTTGGCGCTTCATCTCTATCCAAACACCGTGCAGAGTGCTTGTTATTGTTGAAAATAATCCATTTTCATCACACGTAACAACACGATGCAAACATTGTCCGCTTTTATGCCGTAACAACAAAGAACAGCAAGTTTCAAGACTACGAGTCATTTGATGCTCGTTTAGTTCGTGTGGTGCCCATTTGTCCAGCTTTTTTACCTTGCCGATTTGTTTCAGCTGATCCAATACAGCTGGAATCGAAACATCAAACCTTGCTGTTAACTCACGTATAGTTCGAGATGTATCCACTTCCACTACAGTTTCCAGCTCATCGTTATCCACCTTGGTCTCAGTTCTACCATGGGGTTGATTTTCAAGAGTAAAGTCACCAGATCGGAACTTCTCAAGCCATCGACGTACAGTGCACTCATTCGCCACATCTTCACCAAACATTTCACTGATGTTTCGAGGTGTCTGAGCTGCATTGGTTCCACGACGGAACTCATATTCATAACCAACATGAATTTTTGATCAATCCATAGGTTCACAAAAATTGATTTACTAGAGAAAACTCACAATATAATCAGACACCATGAATTGCACTTCGAAAAGTGATGCTGTAACTCTTTAATGTTGTAAAACAGAGAATTACCAGGATAAATCATTACAGTTAACGACTGTCAAACTATATATATACACGTGCGTACTGGTATATGATCAACTCCGACATCTGGGAGTTACCCAAGCGCAAGACCACTCTACATGACGAAGCTGCACCAAGTGAAGCACCACATCCTACGAACAGGTCAAGATTGCAGGGACACAAAGAAAACACAACTGCGCAGGTCCAGAACCAACTCCTCGACTTCAATCCCAACCGGCCATCAGTGCCCAGCCCATGATGGACTGATCGGTCACAGCTGGATACACCGTGCCTTGTCTTCTCACATGGACGAAATAATATGAGCACACACCACACACACACACACACACACACACACACCACACACACACACACACACACCAAACACACATACAAACACACACGCCAGTTCTTCTTTTTCTTCCTTTCTCAGACTGGTCCCTAAGCTGACCAATCGCAAATTCTGTCTCTCCGTTCTCCATCATTCAAAACATTTTCTAAGCGTTACCCACTATTCTCGTCTTCTTGGCTCCAAGGCCGTATTTTACTCGACTGTTTGCCCTCGTCCACCGTCCTAAATCACACGCTGTGTAGTTTTGCTTGTTTTGTTTCGTTATGTTTGCTCTTGTCCCTAATTCTAGGCAAGAAAACTTTTGTTTTTACGGGCACCGCCAATTGGGAAGCATTCAGTCTTATCCTTAAAGATGTGAAACTGAACAGTACCATTGGTCGATAACTGATGAAGGATTATGAACCTTCTGTTTGGCTCCCGTTTGTTTTTACATTCAGTATATGTTATGTCGTTTGTTTATATATTTTTTTTATTTATCAAGTAATGGAATGCAACACACACCAAATTTGTATTAACAAGTTTTATATGTATGTATGTTTATATATATATATATATATATAAGTAATACTAAGCAATAAGGGTTTAGCAACGAATTGCCTTACCACATACCGAATTTAGAAATAGCAGTCAAAGGGTTATAGCTATTTCTTCTACTAAAAAGGGAGATCTCAGTAAAAACAGCAATTGGAAGGCTGACACAAACAGGTAAGAGAGAATGAATTGACTGCAATCTATCATACATTTTTTAAGTTATCTACGGACGTACGTTTCGAAATCAAGTTTTTAGGAAAGCATAAGAATTAAATATTAAATATTAAATAATTCTATCTTACCGAAACTTCTTTTCTCTTCAGCGTAGAATACTATAATCATAAATGATTATATATTGAATTATTACGGATAACCATATTTTATCTCAGTAGATGACCACAGCATCTTGTTTTGGCTACACGCGGGTGGGAAGGGGCTGTTGACACAATCGTTTCATTCACAAATTTGAATTCGGTGATACTAGTTGCGGATTCTAGCTCGCTCTGATACTGAGTTGAGTTGGTGCCTCCTAGTATCTCAAAATTCAATATATAATCATTTATGATTATAGTATTCTACGCTGAAGAGAAAGAAGTTTCGGTAAGATAGAATTATTTAATATTTAATATTTAATTCTTATGCTTTCCTAAAAACTTGATTTCGAAACGTACGTCCGTAGATAACTTAAAAAATGTATGATAGATTGCAGTCAATTCATTCTCTCTTACCTGTTTGTGTCAGCCTTCCAATTGCTGTTTTTACTGAGATCTCCCTTTTTAGTAGAAGAAATAGCTATAACCCTTTGACTGCTATTTCTAAATTCGGTATGTGGTAAGGCAATTCGTTGCTAAACCCTATTGCTTAGTATTACTTAAATTTTCCTCGAATGAGGCTTTTACATGCCGAAGACTACTTGGTGTAATTGATAATTATTCCAATTAATTAATTTCACCCTTCATTATTACGGATATATATATATATATATATTATTATATATATATATATATATATATGAAAAGAAATAATTTTTTTCCTCTTTTTATAGAACAAAAGGGTTTATAGGACTGCAAAAAGGAAGTGCTCAAATGAAATTGAGACAGAGACTAAAAAACATTGATTAGAGAACAATATATATATGTATATATATATATATATATATATATATATATATATATATATATATATATATATGCATGTGTGTTTATACATATACGCAAACATTGATTAATAGTAAATTTAATATTACACTATTTAGTATTTCGTTATCAGAAGAGAGTAAAAGATATCGTTTATGTGGATAAGCTCCTTTAATTATGAAAAGAAATATACACTTATTTAAAATGTAAAAGACCTGAATTGCCCTTTACATATGCAGAGAAAATGTTTTGAAGAAAATTAATCTAATTCAATCAAGGATATATTTACTTCGTATAGAGAATGATAAAAACTTTTGAAAAATTTCTATATAATTTAATCAAATAATTATGTTTATTATACCTATTTTATGCTTCAAATAAAATATATACGATATAATAAGAACGAAATATGGGTATCAGTGGTTTTTGTTAGATTTCAATTACAATATGAAAAGTAAAGGTTACGAGTTGACTGATTTGACTTTTTACGAAGCTCTGATTTCTCAACGAGTAATAATTATCCAGCCCAACGATTAAAGATACTTTAATTTTTATCGCCATCTGTGTTGTCAAACTAAATGGATGCACGCCGTTAGAAGGCATGATGCTCTAGTATTGTCTGAGGTAAAAATCGCTTCATAGGAGTAACTGTGTGGTAAGAAGCATGCTTCCCAACCATATGATTCTGGGTTCAGTCCCACTACGTGGCACCTTGGACAAGTGTCTTCTACTATAGCCTTGGGCCGACCAAAGCCCTGTGAGTGGATTTGATAGACGGAAACTGTAAGAAGCTCGTTGTACACACACACACGCGCACGCATACACACACACACACGCACACACGCACACACACACACACACACACACATATGTATTTGTGTGTCTGTGTTTGTCCCCCACCATCGCTTGACAACCTATATTGGTGAGTTTACGCCCCCGTAACTTAGCGATAGAATAAGTACTAGGCTTACAAAGAATAAGTTCTGGGGTCGATTTGTTCGACTAAAGCCGGTGCTCCAGCAAGGCCACAGTTAAGTGACTGAAACAAGTAAAAGAGTAAATGAGTATTAGTTTTTGGAATGAGACGAATATCGTCGTTGTCGTGACTCCGGAGAACGACGGACGCATTTCGCCTTTCTTGAGGCTTGTCAGTATTGTGTGCGTGATTGTCACTTGCTTACATGAAACTCGTTCCTCGGTATATAGGAAACAGTGAATAAACCATTCACTGATATCACGAAAGCTTGCTGAGCTGTAGGAAAACACAGTATAGGCAATTGAAAGAGCATTAAATTAAAATTACCATATAAAATCACATCGTGATTAAAATTACCATTAAAATCACATAGTACTAAGACACATCGTTAGAATACTTGAAACTGTCGTTCTCGTGGGTCATTGCGACACCGATGTTCGTCTCGCTCCAAAATATATTGTCCTTTACGTAACACGTCTTTGAAGGGATTTTTTTTTATCTCAGACAATTCTACAGCATCATGTTTTTTTAACGGTGTATATCCTTTTGATATGATACACAGATGGCAATTTTAATCTAATACTGTTTTACTTGCATACACCCAATAATATAATCATTGGGCGTGGATGTCTGGTAAGAAGTTTGTTTTCCAACTACATGGTTCCTGGTTCAGTCTCACTGCGTGGCACCTTGGGTAAATGCCTTCTAGAGGGAAACTGAAAGAACCCCGTCATGTGTGTGTGACTGTTTGTGTGTGTGTGTTTGTGTGTTTGTGCGACTGTTTGTGTGTTTATTTGTGTGTGTAAGTGTGTGTGTTCCTATTTGTGTCTGGGTTTACTCCCACCACCACTCGACAACCAGTGTTGGTGTGTTTACATCCCTGTAACTTAGCGTTTCGGCGTTAGATATCGACAAAATAAGTACCAGGCTGCAAACGGAAAGTACTGGAGTCAATTTCTTCGACAAAAAAGTCTTCATGGCCTCATTCTAATGATTGAAACCAGTAAAAGCTAAAAGCTAAGTAAAAAATAGATTCCAATAACGAACCCCAAATTTGCTTCAAACTTCATTGTGAAAAAGATAGAACTCGGATGTAAAGGTAAAAAGAACAGCGTCGGCCATAAATTAATTTGTAAATATTGCGGTATAACTGTGCCAGAAGCAGCGAATTTTGCCTCAGTAACCAGGAATCCAGAGAACAGAGCGAAGTAAATCGTACAGAGCGGAACCGTTGTGGCTGTTTAACTAACTACAAAAATTATAGACATCACAATCATACATTATCATACTTACTAACCTAATAGATATGAATAGGAACTAGTTGTTTTGTTGGTGCTGGTAGTGTCGGGGATGCTGGTGGTGGTAGAGGTGATGGAGCTCAAAATATATCGTGGAAGCGTCATCCAACCAAAGTACAAATATATGGGAAATTACCACATGTATCATCTCTTGTGAAAAGTAGGAGAGTCCAGTTTGCTGGACATTGTTGTAGAGCTGAAAACGAGGTAATTTCTACTCTTCTCCTCTTGAAACCATCTGCTCGCGATACCAGAGGGCGCACACTCTCCTATCCTGATGTAATCTCCAGGGATACAGGCATCCAGCAACAGGATGTCTGTAATGCTATGATGGGCCGTGAAGTTTGGCGTAACATAGTAAATTCCATTGTCTCGACCACGGTCGAACAATGATGATGAGAGGTGATGGTAGTGGTGATGATGGTGATAGTAATGATGGTGGTGATGATGATGTTGGTGATGATGGTGGTAATGATGTTGGTGAAGGTGGTGGTGGGGGTGATAGTAGTGGTGGTGATGGCTATTAACTAACATAGATGGTTTAAATTGCTCCTGTTGGAGAGCAAGTCTTCTATAGAAAAGGTTCTGCCCCTCATAGTCTTCATCACAGGCGATGTATTTGCGCCATCGTTGAACCCGTCTTTCGAACTTTCCTTGAAAAATTTCAAGTGCTCCTTGTTGTATCTACTTCTTCACAGACCTATGATCAAAGGCGTTCCAACTATGATCATCCCATCTTTCTTTATTCTCTTTTTTTTTTGTCACGTATAGTATATGAGAGACAACATTAATCCAAGTATCCTTCTCTTTTTAAAGTCCGAAGTCTATGATTTATTTGGTAGCGAGGGCGAGGTTGATGGGGGAGATTTAGCTGCTATTTTGTCGGCTCCAACGACCTTATTTTATAGGCCACACAGCAAAATTTTATGATCGTGCATGAGAATGAAACAGAATGAAATTCAGCTGCGATAGGATATCATTGATAAGCAAAACAAAATGAAGAAGCAGACGATAAGTAATATCCTGTCGATTCAAATGCATCTTCATGTACCAGTGTATACCGAAATATTTTCTTAGATCACCGTACGGCCAGTAATACCCAATCAAACATATTAAAGTCACAAAATTGTGTGCGTAATACTCAATCGAACATATTAAAGCCACAAAATTCTGTGTGCGTGTGTGTGTGTGTGTGCGTGCACGCGCCAAGAAGCAAACTTTCTTGGACTTTGATTTTTCTTTAAACAGAAAAGTGAAGTTATGCAGTCATTACAGAAGCAGGAGATGGCGGAGAAGGAGGGATGAGGAAGACGAAGAAAGAAGAAAAGGTGAAGAAGAAGAAGGAGAAGGAGGAGGAGAAGAAGAAGGAGAAGGAGAAGAAGTAGTAGTAGAAGAAGAAGAAGAAGAAGAAGTAGAAGAAGTAGAAGAACGTGAAGAATAGAAGTTTAAGAAGAGGAAGAAAAAGAAGTAGAAGGACAAGAAGAAGAAAAAGAAGAAGAAATGGAAGAAGAAGAAGAAGAAGGAGGAGAAGAAGAAGGAGAAGAAGAAGGAGAAGGAGAAGGAGGAGAAGAAGAAGAAGAAGAAGAAGAAGAAGAAGAGAAGAAGAAGAAGAAGAAGAAGAAGAAGAAGAAACGGAAGAAGAATCTTCTACGCTATCTTTCGTTCGTAACGCCGGCTTACATCTTCCTGGCTTTTCCTGAGTATGAGCGATGTATGTCAAATATTTAGATTACGTGAGTTAAAAGTATGCATTGGAAACAACCAGACAAGCAGTGGTTTTGCACTGTTCATATATAAATAAACAGAGGGATCGTCGGAATGCGGATAAAGTAGTGAATTCGTGCCTAAACCGGTTAACTGCATCTGTTCATCTCATGTTGTTTATTAGATGGAAAATCGGTCTCTGCTTTCATATAATTTGAAAATTAATAGCTTTATCTTGTAGCAGTTTTGTTAGTCATTATACGGTATTAATAAATACTTTCTTATATACACACGTATAGATATGTATGTTATGTATGTCTGTATGCCTGTATGTATATATATATGTGTGTGTGTGTGTGTGTGCGTGTGCGTGCATGTAAATATATAATTATACATACATACATACATACATACATACATACATACATACGTATGCATATATGCTTAGATACCTATATATAAGTATACATATTTATATGAATGTATGTCTTTGTGTTTTCATGTTTGGATTAACTATATATACACATACGCACAATAAATATATATACACACAGGCACACAAATACATGCACATACGCACACACACAGAATATATAGCTCATATGCACGTATCGTGTGTGTACATAGCTACATCCATACGTGTATGTGTGTGTGGGTGTATGTGCGTGTGTGTGCGAGTATGTGCGTGGGAGTGAGATAGAGTGTGTATGTATGTGTTTGTTTGCGCATGTGTGTGAGTGTGTGTACATGTGTGTGTGTGTGAGCGTGTATGTGTGTGTGTGTGTACATGCATGTGTGTGTAGGTGGCGTATTGTTTAAGCCGTTAGAATAACATAAAATTATTTCCGACCTTTGTTGTGCTTCTTTACGGTTTGAGTTCAAACATGGCAGACGTCAAATTCCCCTTTTACCCTTTCAGAGTCGATACATAAATTGGCAGTCAGCATATTGAAACGAGTGAAAAGGTTCGCAATTTTTGCATCCGTGCTAGTTTGAGGCGTGTATACCACGTGACCTAAGCCATGGAAGGAACCCATTGACGTTGGTAGTATCGTAATACATGGTGCGCTGACACGTCGTGCATTTCTTCATTCCGTTGTGTGATTTGGAAGCCAAACAGATGAATGTGCAACATTCTGTAATTCGGGAACTTTTGCCTGATGAGTTCGAACCGGACCGTAACACTGCAGAAGCTCCCAAAAACATTTGTTTGTGTGAAAGGTGAAGGTGCAGTTGATCATAGTACAATAAGCAGATGGTTCAAGAAATTTTTCTCGAGTTGCAAAAATATCCACGATCAGGAAAAGTCAGGTAGGCCTAAAATCGTGGGTTACGAGGCCGTGATCCAAATCATAGAGGCAAAACCGGTTAGTAGCACTCGGAGAGTATCCAGCGAGCTCGGCATCTCATGGATGTCATCTAATATATTTTGATAGGGTAAAATGTCATACTTGGCACCTACTATCTGTTAGTATATAACCCTGTTTTGCCAGTACCAGCTTTTATGAATGATGTCGCTAAGTATCATGACATGTTTAGAAAAGATGCACCTTTTAATTATTCTATAGTATCTACTATTCACTTTCGTAATTGACGATAGTAATCCCACCCGCTTTACGCTTCTCAAACGACAATAATTCTGCTTCGAAATTCCACTTGTTGATGATCTTTTTTAAGCAACATGACACTGATCGCTTGTATATTTGGTAAGCCTGATGAGTTGAGAGTTGTGTAATGTATTACGCAATCTTATTGATGTTATACGTACAACACACCTGACTGCACCATATTTACGCCATTATAAAGACTCTCAATAAAAACAATTGTAGCAGTGCTAGGTAATCTATTCATCTGTTTTTATTATGTGTATGTATGTATGTGTGTATGATATATATATATATATATATCACCGTAATCACCGTGACCGACCAGGCTATCAGATGTTGTTACACATCGCTGGTCACAATGCGCTTCGCATTGTTTTAGCCTTCAAATGACGCCACCTCGCTGGCTTAGCGAGCAGGCCAACAGAAGAAAGAATGAGAAAAATTGTGGCGAAAGAGTACAGCAGGGACCGCCACCCCCATGCCGGAGCCTCGTGGAGCTTTAGGTGTTTTCGCTCAATAAACACTCACAACGCCCAGTCTGGGAATCGAAACCGCTGCTCTAACCACTGGGCCATTGCGCCTCCACACACACACACACACATACACTCACACACACACACAACGCAGAGTAAATGAAACCATGGCGACTGAAGAAGGGGAATTTTCCTTGTGTTATTTGTCCTGTACTCTATTTTTTCGTTGTTTAAGAAAAATGTCCAGTTCCTTGGTTTTGTGTTTATGTTTTCGTTTCTCATTGTGTTCGGCGTTTTTTGGGTGTCCTGTACCCATATATGCATGTATATATACATGTAGATGTTAGTACGTACATATATGTATGTATATATGCATATGTTTTATTCATTAATTTGTTATTACACGACAGAACGCACGCATCCATTTCTAAGTAAGTTTGTTCTTTATATATATATATATATATATATATATATAATATATATATATATATATATTACGCAAAAATGAAAATAACACTGACATCTCATTTTAACAGATATATTTACCAAAATTATATAGAAATGTCTTGAAATTCTAAAGAGTAAATTCAATAAAATCGCCATTCGCTTCAACCATGGTCTCCAGACGACTTCGGAATCTCCTGCAATTCTTCTGGACGGTCTCCTTGTTTAAGTTGGTGAATGTTACCATAATCCTTGCCTTCAGTTCATATTTGATGTTACAAGGAGTTTTGTTGGTTTCTTGCTCAGCTGCACCCCACACATAATAATCAAGGGGGTTGCAGTCTGGGGAGTTAGGTGGCCGGATGTTAGGGTGGTGTAGTTGCAGGAATTTTCTGACAGCCATGACTGGGTTCTCCTGATTGTGCGGCATTGTGCAGAGTCCTGTTGCCAGACATAGGATCTTCCGGTAACCACCTTCTTGACCCAGGGTTGCACTACCTCCTCCAGGCACTTGGTGTAGGCCTCCGTGTTGAGTCTGAGGCCGTTTGGGAAGATGAATGAAGGCATAACGTTGCCATTACTAGTGACCACTCCAAACATCATGATGTTGACTGGATGTTTGATTTTTATCGCTCTCGGTACATGTTTTCAGGCTGACACCCAAACACTCTGAAATGTTCGTATTGGAGCTTCCGGTCGTTTCCAAATTTCTGGCAGAGTGAACTGCGTCATGGTGCTGTTTTCCCGCAGACGGTGCCCAACTGACCCTACTATATAATCCACCCATTTACAGTGTTGTGTTGTTTAGTGCATCAAAGGAGTGACATGGTTAATTAATTCAAGCGATATCTATTCATTAACTTAATTCCTCTTGGTTAAAGTTCTCCGACTAATTATTGCAGAGCTAATAGAATGTTCGCTTTAATTAAGGAAAATACAACAAATTATTATTCAAGGAAAATAACTTAAGGAAAAATGCAGAGAATAGTGAATATCTCTGCGAAATTTAGGAGAGAGAGAGAGAGAGAGAGAGAGAGAGAGAGAGAGAGAGAGAGAGAGAGAGAGAGAGAGAGAGAGAGAGAGTAAGAGAGAGAGAGAGAGAGAGAGAGAGAGAGAGAGAGAATAATAAAATGAAAATTATTAATATAATCATGATCACAGTGCCAGTAATAATAACCTGTAAACACTGAAATAGAAACAGCGTAGGTTAAATCTAATAGAGAAAGTGAAAAAACTGTTGGCGGAAAAACGGCATTGATTTAAACAAACAAGTATGTATGTGGAAGCACTCCGTCGGTTACGACGACGAGGGTTCCGGTTGATATGGTCGTTATAATTCTATATAATTCTTTACAATCTTATAAATTCTTTTAACAATTCTAACTTTTTATGGCGTTTGTAATACTTTGTATGTAATACTTAGTTCTTTTAATATTTTAATATTTTAATATTTTCTTATAATACTCCCCTTAATTTCAAATTATTATAGTAGTGATATGACCTGTCTACTTCACCTATATGATTTTTATTGATTTGCTTTATTCTCAATATTGGTTAATTGAAACGTTGGGATTCATGATTTTCGGGGGTTTGGGGAGGAATATCGGTTCTGTTTTCCTTCTCTATTAATTCTATCCTTTCGACATGTATCTTCGTAACAGTTATTCTCTAAATTTCGATATTCGGCTAACATAAATTTATATCGTTCATTTTGAAACTGATTATTGCCTAAACTACTTTCATTAGTCTCGTATACATACTTGTTTAGTGGAGGCGCAATGGCCCAGTGGTTAGGGCAGCGGACTCGCGGTCGTAGGATCGCGGTTTCAATTCCCAGACCGGGCGTTGTGAGTGTTTATTGAGCGAAAACACCTAAAGCTCCACGAGGCTCTGGCAGGGATGCTGGTGGTCCCTGCTGTACTCTTTCACCACAACTTTTTCTCACTCTTACTTCCTGTTTCTGTTGTACCTGTATTTCAAAGGGCCGGTATTTCAAAGGGCCGGCCTTGTCACTCTCTGAATATCCCCGAGAACTGCGTTAAGGGTACACGTGTCTGTGGAGTGCTCAGCCACTTACACGTTAATTTCACGAGCAGGCTGTTCCGTTGATCGGATCAACCGGAACCCTCGTCGTCGTAACCGACGGAATGCTTCCACATACATACTTGTTTGTTTAAATCAATGCCGTAGTTAGAACTAAGGGTGCACAAACACGTAACATAAATACGATCAGTTATTAAGTATTAACAGTATTAAGATACGCTAGGCTACTTAAATATAACCCACGAATCTTATCATTAGAAATTAAGATCTATATCATAGTGTTATAGATATGTATCTAGCAGCAGGAAAAGACATTATAGAATCGATTTAAAGTATAAGAAAGTATTACAGATAAAATGTGGCCATTTGACTCGTAATTTATCCGATCTATTAGTAACACCAGTCATGCATTTTAAAATCTCCAACAATTCCAAAGTGCAGAAATCA
>NW_021831891.1:5000-33604 GCF_006345805.1 Octopus sinensis | reverse complement strand
GGTAAACTGGGAAAATATTTTTTGCATGTGGAAGGTGCACATGTACAGTAAACACTAAAAGTGTACAGAAAATGGGCTTCATCAAATACCAGAGGAGTACGATAAAGATTGTTGAGCAACAAAGTCAGTAGCAGAGGTGGATGAACCAAGAGTGAGGCTGCAAGAATAAAAATAGGCTGAGCAAATTCAGAGAGCTCCTTCCTCTGTTTAGTAACTAAGGGTCTCTCCTTCAGAGTGAAAGCCAGATTTATTATACCTGTGCAGACAACTATGCTACATGGCAGAAGAAGTAGACATAAGAAGGCATTGGACAAGGTGGTAATGCATGATCTTTGACTGTTGGAACTTATAAAGGCAATGACTAATGACTGACACCTTTCATGACATGCCGTGCCTTAGAAGACAATATATTGTAATTAATTTCCCATCAATTAATTTTTTCACAACCCCTGCCCACAACACTCATGGAGTGCTTGATGTTAAGAAGGGCATCCAGCCATAGAAACAATGACAAATCAAGACTGGAGTCTGCTGCAGACCCTCAGCTTACAGTCCTGATGAAACTGTGCAACCCAAGCCAGCATAGAAAATGGACATTAAATGATGATGATGATGATGAGGACAATTCTTTTTGTAAAACTTTTGCATTTGATGCTGAACATCTAGTTTAAAGTTAATTTTATACATTGAATTTTCATTTCCAGTGAAATCAATTTTAATATTTCAAATTCAAAAATATTTAACAAAATATGAGAAACTGAAGCAAGTACTACTTCTATATTTGTAAAAACAAAAAGAAACAAATAGAGGAAAATGAGCAAAATTGTGCAAAAGTGAACTAAGAAACAGAATACTGTGTAAGGCAAGAGACAACTGTATTTTATGAAAGTACCATACACAAAAAAAAGAAACTATTGCAGAGGGAATTAAACTGAAACAGATATCAACATGACACACACAACCCATGCTAGTATGGATAAAATGATGATTAGATATTTCTGTAGAGAGAAAATTCAATGACAATCTTATGCAACCAACAATAACCTCAAACTTATCAGATTATTGTAGATGAGCAACAACTCAAGAAAACCTGTCAAAATTCTATGTTCTTACAATGAATTAATTGCAAGTATTTAAGTATGTAGACAACATAATTTCATGTTTTATATGCATCAATACATGTGTAAAAATAAGTCTCATACCTACGTTCATTTTTCCATCCTAGCATGAGTTTGAAAAATATAAGATTTAATAGTTGGGTAACGTTGTCGTAGCTAATGCTAATTTTCTACTAAAGGTTTTCTTTTTCTTTCAAAGTGCAGTTCTAACAAATGATACATTTGTACACAAACATGACAAAAGTAAATAGATACCCATTAACACATTGTTTTATGGTTATTATAACTTGAAGAGGTTTATATTTTTTTTATTAATTGACATTTATATGTTTCATGTTCTATATGTAACTGTTTAATCATGCCATGTACAAAAGAAGCCTTAAAAATGTCCAATTTACAAAGAGGCCATATGCTGCGCCTATTTCAAGGCTGACTTAGCCTAAAACCACAGAAAACATTGTGATTCCACTTTCTACAGTAAATAGAGTAATTTTTCAATTCACTAAACGTGAAAGTAGTCCATATCACCTTACCCAGGTAGACTAAGGCCCTCTGACAGAACACTTTGCTTTCTTAAGAGAAGTGTGTAAGATAATCCTCATTGCAAGGCCTCCAATACAGCAGAATAAGTTGATGTCAGTCCCAGAATAGCTGTCAATTATCTCCGCAAAATTGGCTATTATGGCAGAGCAGCAAGAAAGAAGACACTGCTTCGACCAGCCAACATCAAATGGAGAAAAGATTGGACAAGTGAGATGGTAGAGAGGTCACTAGCACTTTGGGACACTGTCAAATTCTCTGATGAATCCAGATTTGCTGTATTTTCTGACACTGGTCGAATGTGGGTCTGGAGAATCAGTCACCAATATTTTCACGTGAATATATTGCAGCCAACAATGAAACATGTGATGGTCTGGAGAGCAGTTTGGAGCAATAGTCAATCAGAAATGGTGGAATGTGAGGGATACATAAACTCAGATAAATGTGTCCATATTATAGAAAAATCTTCTTCCTATAACCCTCAGGGGTAAAATGATTAAATAACACTATATGTTGCATGTGGATATATGTTGCATGCAAGAAGTAAGGTGGAGAGGAGGTTCTTCTAGGTTCCTCACAGGCAAGGAACACAGGTACAAGATTTTCTGGGCAGGGAACACTGATGGGGTTGGAGGCGTGGGTATACTTATCGCTGAGAAATGGGTAGATAAAGTAATTGAGGTAATCAGAGTATGCGACAGAATACTTAAGATTAGATTAGCGACCATTATATCAGCCTATGCTCCTCAGTTGGGGCTACCTGATGGACAGAAAGACCGATTCTATGACACTCTACTGCAGACTACCTCGTTGACGAACGACAGAGACCTTCTCTTTGTGGCTGGTGACTTCAATGGTCACGTTGGACGACATGCTGGGGGCTTCCATGGCGTACATGGAGGCTATGGCTCTGGTTCCTGCAACGAGGAGGGAACCAGGCTGCTGGAGTTCTGCGATGCAAATAATCTTATGATTTGCAACACTAACTTCAGGAAACCTACCAGCCACCTACTCACCTACCGATCGGGCCAACATACCAGCCAAATTGACTACATCCTTGCCAGGCAAAGGGAGAGATGGCTACTTATAAATGCCAAAACCTTCCCAGGCGAAGAATGCACCCCACAACATAGACTGGTAGTTAGTGACTTTAGGATCAGGAGTAGGAGGACAACCAGAAGACGACCAACATGGAGAAGAAGGATCTGGAAGCTTAAGGATCCTGTGAATGGACAGAGATTTAGAGACATGTTACTTGAAGCCTTTGATGAAGTAGAAGGGGATAGAGTATCACATGGGGTAGAGGGCAACTGGACGTTTCTAAGGGACAACCTGCTGAGAGCCACTGACCAGATCTGTGGCTGGTGCAAGGTCCCCTCTCGTCCCAAGGTAATGTGGTGGTGGAACAGTGTCGTAGACAGGGCTATTAGAGAAAAGAGACAGACTTGGAAGCACTGGAAGAATAGTGGTAGCAGGGAATTGTATCAGACTGCTAAAAGGGAAGCTAGGAGACAGGTCTATCTAGCCAGAGGGGAAGCAGATAAGAAAAAATTTGCCAATGTTCTGCGCCGTGAGGACCAAAGACTGGAGGTGTTTCGCGTTGTGTGTGAGAGAGAATTGTGATGTGGTGGGAGAGAAGTGTGTTCGCATGGAAGATGGTTCACTTGCGCTAAACGAGGATGCAAAGAGAGAGGCTTGGCGATGCCACTATGAAAGGTTGCTGAATAAAGAAAATGAATGGGATAAAGAGAGTCTGCCGAACATTGAACCAACAGAGGGACCAGCTATCAGGGTTGATAGTTCCTTGGTAGCTAAAGCAATTAGAAGCACGAAGACAGGGAAAGCCCCAGGCCCATCAGGTATCACTGCAGAGATGCTCAAAATATCTGGTAGTGTCGGCTATAGCCTAGTCACCTGTATAGTTAATCAGGTGATACATGAAGGAGTCATACCCTATGACTGGTGTAGCAGCATAATAGTCAACTGCTACAAAGGTAAAGGTGATGCCCTAGATACAAATAATTACAGGGGTATCAAGCTGTTGGATCAGGTGATGAAGGTTACAGAGAGGGTCATAAGCCAACTAATTAGAGAGAGAGTTAGTTTAGATGAGATGCAGTTTGGGTTCGTGCCAGGGAAAAGTACCACTGATGCTATATTCCTGGTAAGGCAGCTGCAGGAGAAATACCTAGCCAAAGATAAGCCCCTGTACCTGGCTTTTGTTGACATGGAGAAAGCCTTCGACAGGGTCCCCCGATCCCTCATATGGTGGTCAATGAGGAAACTAGGAATAGATGAATGGTTAGTGAGAGCTGTGCAAGCCATGTACAGGACGCTGCTAGTAAGGTGAGGGTTGGCAATGAGTACAGTGAAGAATTCCGGGTAGAGGTTGGGGTCCACCAAGGCTCAGTCCTCAGCCCCCTCCTATTTATCATAGTCCTCCAGGCAATAACGGAGGAATTCAAGACAGGATGCCCCTGGGAGCTCCTCTATGCTGATGACCTTGCTCTAATTGCTGAATCATTATCAGAACTGGAGAAGAAGTTTCAGGTGTGGAAGCATGGTTTAGAATCGAAGGGCCTTAGAGTCAACCTAGCTAAAACCAAAGTCATAATAAGTAGGAAGGTAGACAAATCACAAACGCCTTCAGGTAGATGGCCCTGCTCGATCTGTAGAAAAGGTGTAGGTAGAAACTCTATAAGATGCACCAAGTGTAAGCTATGGACACATAAGAGGTGCAGCAATGTCATAGGAAGGCTAACTAGGAAGATGGTTTTTGTATGTGGTAGATGCTCGGGAGCATTAACCTCTGAAAATCTGCAGAAAACAACTTCCGTCACTTTCCAGGGGGAAAAACTAGAAGTAGTTGATAGCTTCCGTTATCTTGGTGACCAAGTCAGTAGTGGGGGTGGGTGTGCTGAAAGTGTAACGGCTAGAGTAAGAATAGCCTGGGCAAAGTTTAGGGAGCTCTTACCTCTGTTGGTGACTAAAGGCCTCTCGCTCAGAGTAAAAGGCAGACTGTATGATGCATGTGTACGAACAGCCATGCTACATGGCAGTGAAACATGGGCCGTGACTGCTGAGGACATGCGTAAGCTCGCGAGAAATGAAGCTAGTATGCTCCGTTGGATGTGTAATGTCAGTGTTCATAGTCGACAGAGTGTAAGTACCTTGAGAGAAAAGTTGGACCTAAGAGGCATCAGATGTTGTGTGCAAGAGAGACGATTGCACTGGTATGGTCATGTGGCGAGAATGGATGAAGATAGGTGTGTGAAAAAGTGCCACACCCTGGCAGTTGAGGGGACCTGTGGAAGAGGTAGACCCAGGAAAACCTGGGTCGAGGTGGTGAAGCACCACCTTCGAACTCTAGGTCTCACCAAGGAAATGACCAGAGACCGAGACCTATGGAAGTATGCTGTGCGTCAGAAGACCCGGCAAGACCAGTGAGAACAATCAAAATCAAATCATATATCAGAAAGCAGGGGTTAAGTGACCCATCCGTTCGTGTCCGCTGTCAGCCTCGTCTGGCACCTGTGCCGGTGATACGTAAAAGCACCATTCGCTCGTGGCCGTTTGCCAGCTCTGCCTGGCCCCCGTGTCGGTGGCACGTAAAAGCACCATCCGTTCGTGTCCGTTGCCAGCCTCAGCTGGCCCCCGTGCCGGTGACACGTAAAAGCACCGTCCGTTCGTGGCCGTTCGCCAGCTCTGTCTGGCAACCGTGTCGGTGGCACGTAAAAGCACCATCCGTTCGCGTCCGTTGCCAGCCTCGGCTGACCCCCGTGCCGGTGACACGTAAAAGCACCGTCCGTTCGTGGCCGTTTGCCAGCTCTGTCTGGCCCCATGTTGGTGGCACGTAAAAGCACCATCCGTTCGTGTTCGTTGTCAGCCTCGGCTGGCCCCCGTGCCGGTGACACGTAAAAGCACCGTCCGTTCGTGGCCGTTTGCCAGCTCTGTCTGGCCCCGTGTCGGTGGCACGTAAAAGCACCATCCGTTCGTGTCCGTTGCCAGCATCGCCTGGCCCCGTGCCGGTGACACGTAAAAGCACCATCCGTTCATGGCCGTTCGCCAGCTCTGTCTGGTACCTGTGCAGGTGGCACGTAAAAAACACCCACTACACTCGCAGAGTGGTTGGCGTTAGGAAGGCATCCAGCCGTAGAAACACTGCCAGATCTGACTGGGCCTGACGAAGCCTTCCAGCTTCACAGACCCCAGTTGACCCGTCCAACCCATGCTAGCATGGAAAGCGGACGCTAAATGATGATGATGATGATGATTTATGGAAGATAGGGCTTTCTTGCACAACTAAAAGACCCAGGATTGGTTGGAAGAGAATGGCATTAAAAAGCTTCCATAGCTAAGCCAATCACCAGATATGAACCCTACTGAACACCTCTGAGGCATGATGGATGGGATACTTCCTAAAAAGAAAAAGAAAGCATCCTTAAAGCCAGATCTTTTGATATTACTGCAAGAAACTTGGCAAGAAAATCATGAAGAGAATATTCATCAGATCAGTAGCATGCCTGCTAGGGTCCTTGCATTCAAAAATGCAAGGAGCCTGTCTACTAAATATTAGATATTCACATTATAATAATTAATAAATAATTTAAATAAATTTTAACAATTATAAGGATGTCTATTTAATTCTGTCATGTCTATGTAGTTTTTGAAGCAAAACACAATGGAAACATTAATATTAAGACCTTTTCAAAAATCTCTCTCAAGCTTTTCATGCACACTAAGATTTTATTGACATTCATTCAAATTCACTCATTCCAACATGAAACAATTTTTTCCATCAAAAACTTTGTGATGTTTTCACCTTCTCTAATTTGATCTAGATCCTCTAAGTGTCTCTAATGCATTCATGCCTTAATTTCAATTTGTTGCCTAGATTTTTCCTCAGGGCCAACTCACCAAACAGAAATTAATGAGAGACCTAATTGCCTTTCATCTTGATCACATAAATACTCCCACATATTTGGTGCTCAAATACAGCATGCTCCACACTAGGAGATTGACAGTTACCCAGTATATGCAAAAATCGAACACATTTGCAGTACTAAACAAGCCATTACTATTGCATTTTCTGGCTTCATGTTTCCCAATTATATCCCAAATTTTTTTATCTCTGCAAATGCTTTCATTGAAATCACCAAATATGAAGATTTTATAAGCAGAAAGAATACTGCACAGAAGCTTTTTTCATTAAAGATAAAATATTAGTCTTTTTTTTTCTCTTCAGAGGAACACATGGTTGGAGGGTAGACACTTACTAAGGTAACAAATCTCTTGTTTGACAATGGCAATCTCACTGACATCAAGGTAATCAGTAAATCCAAAGAGTTCATAATCTTAGATGCCAATATTTCACAAACATTCAATGGTCTGTACTCTCTTGCAGTAGCAAGATGACACATAGGCCCAGGCTGCAATACTGTGGGACACCTTCCAAGCCAGACCTTTCACTATCCATTCTACATCCCTTCTTGACATTACTCTAAATTATTTTGATTTTTCAATGAGTATTTTGCACTTTTTGTCAACAGTTACCTATAACATGCATCACATAATTGATATGGTGTATACACACACATGCAATAAGCTTCATATAGTTCCCATCAACGACTTTCACTAAAAATGCATTTGTTGATCCCTACCTATAGTCGAAGACTCTTGCCCAAAATGCCACACAGTAGAACTAGACCCTAAACCATGGCATTGGGAAACAAACATATTTTACATTTGCAAACATATATATCTTATGGAAATTGTTCAATATACACAGAGAAACAGGTGTTCAATGTACAAACAGCTGTGGTTAACTAACAGAAAACTTAAATTAACAAAAAAGTTATGTACTTACATACAGGTGAAGCTTTGCATGGGGATACTTGTTTTGGTAAAATATACATGTATAAACTGTTGTGGTGAGAGTCATTGGCACCCCTATGGGATTGGAAGAATGGACTAGCAAAACTCTTATAAAAAAATTAGCATATTGGTTGAGACAAAGAGAGTCATTGGGAGTTCATGGAAGTTGCTGACATTGTTCAGAGTTTCTATTTATTAGAGTATTGTGTTTAGTGGAGTAATCTGAAGTAGGTTGTGTGAAGACAGTTGTGTCTATCCCCGCTTCGTGAAATTTGCATATCCAACATATAGAAGGATATAAAATAAACAAAAGTTCGCATGTAAACCAATAAGTGTAATCATTCATTTTTTAACCCTGAAAGTAAAAATGAAAAACATCCTAATAGTAGCGAAAGGAAAATTTTGGCTTTAATATCAGTTCACTACTCTTTATTTGAAGTGACAAGCAGCCAAGTATTATACAAATGGAAACTTTTACATGTCTCAGGAAAGATATAAATGCAAGCAATGTGAGACCAACTTTCATTAAAACTACACAAGAAATTCATCAAAATTCATTCACAGATTTTATTCTATTAAACTTAAGATAGTGGAAAGGCACAATTGTTAGAGTGTTGCCAAAATACCTTCCAATATTTCTACCAGCTCTTTATATTCTAGTTTCAAATCCTGTTGAGGCTAACTTTGTTTCTCTTCCTTTAATGGTTGATAAAAAAAGTGCAAGTCAAGTAATAAGATCAATTTAATCAATTAACCACTTCCTCTAAAATTTGAGGCATTCCCCTGTTTTACAAACATGACCAATTAATCAAATGACTTGGGAAAAATAAATCTGCATGTTAGGAAACAGGATAGCTTTCCTGTCATTCAAATATTCATGAAATTTACAATATACCATAATTTCAGCAATTCACATAGTCATATTGTAAGAGAGTTCATCATCATTTCACTAAAGATGCATACACTAATATAGAAACTGATATTAATTAAGAAATCTTAACCATAAACAATATCTTTTATGCTATTTCACCAATGAGCAATTAATAAGGCAGAGTTTAAATCCATGCTTCCTTCACCAGTTTATCATATAGCTCTCAATCCATTCAAGCCTTTATTGCAAAACAGCTCAGTTTGCTAATTCTTTACAAAGAGCAGTACAGGTGAGAAACATAAAATGGACAAAATGAGTGATGAGTAGCAATAAAAAAACATAAGCATCTATCTATTTATCTATATATCTATCGAGCTATCAAGCAGTCTATCTTTCTAGGTGTTTGGTAGTTGGTATGTCTATTCTTCTTTTGACTATCTATTTCTGTCTATATATTTATCTATGTTACAATCTGCTTCTCTCTCTCTCTCTCTCTCTCTCTCTCTCTCTCTCTATATATATATATATATATATATATATATATATATAGAGAGAGAGAGAGAGAGAGAGAAAGAGATGTACTTGCATAGCGAGTGGCTAGGTAACAGTCAAGTATACAAATTGAACTGACACATATTACATAAACATACGTTCGCAAGTACATACACATGTACACACACAGACACGTCTATTTCTCCTAAATACTCACATACGTAAGTACATACATACATGCTTATAGGCATGCGCACATACATGTACACATATACATACATAAACACATACATACATACGTACGTACATATATATCATGAACTAACTGTTACTTTCTCAGATGCAGCACGGAATTTTGTCAGTGAAGTCGCAGTCTCAAAACAACGAAAATATTTTGACAAATTGAATTTAAATATTAAAGTGAATCTAACGGCTTTTGTGTGTTTCTTAAATGGCTTATAAACACCTTCCATGCTGCAATTGTTTTCGTTCCAGTACAGCAAAGTTTACCCTTACTAAATCCAAACTCCTGTCAGCTTTCTCTAATTACACCCAAAGGCATAAACAAAAACGAACAAAAAATAAGACCCGTGATCTTGACACCAAAATTAAGAAAGGCCTTAACAAATTAAAAAATAGAGAGATTGTATGCTTCTCGACTGACAAATCAGTTAGAATGTCTGTTGACAACTTATCTAATTACATTTCGAACATGCAACCACACTTCACAACAATAACATAAACAACAACACTCGAGTACATTGAAAACGAAAAAGTCCTTAATGGGGATGTGGAGTATCATTCTCCAGTCTAATAATAATTTCTTACTTACTTCTTTCACTCTGCAGGACCAATATTCAATAAAAATTTCAATAAAAAACTGAATCTCGCGCCATTGAAATCATTCAGACGACAATCCCACAATGCTTTGCGAAAAGTCAGACACCAATTTTCAGCCGCCATAGTTCCGTATTTCCTTGGTGATAAATTAATTTGTAATTCCTTTTTTGTCTGCCAAAAATCCCCGTTTTCGGAAAATTGCCAAAAATCGGCATTGTGAAACTTTGTCCCCGCCTTTCCCCACCCAACTTCTTCAGTTTTGACTTTTTTCCCACATGTTGACTGCGGCTATGCTGGAGCACCGCCTTTAGTCGAAACAAATCGATCCCAGGACTTATTCCTTGTAAGCCTAGTACTTATTCCATCGGTCACTTTTTGCCAAGGCGCTCAGCTTCGTCGACATAAACACACCGACATCGGTTGTCAAGCGAATGTGGGGGTGGGTGACTAGCACACACGCACACTCACACATACACATGAAGATTTCCATATAAGAGATTTGACTGCTGTTTCTAGCATATCCAGATTCCACTGCATTTTTTAGCAGTCCACCCTCCTGGAAAATTAATAAAACCAGTCGTGTGTATGTGTATATATATGAGTGGCTGTGTGGTAAGTAGCTTGCTTACGAACCACATGGTTCCGGGTTCTATCCCACTGCATGGTACCTTGGGCAAGTATCTTCTACTATAGTCTTGTGAGTGGATTTGGTAGACGGAAACTGAAGAAGCCCGTCGTTTATATATATATATATATATATATATATATATATATATATATATACGTGTGTGTGTGTGTGTGAGTGTGCGTTGTGTTTACGGCAATAGAGACCGATAGAATAAGTACTAGGCTTACAAAGAATAAGTCCTGGGGTCGATTTGCTCGACCAAAGTCGGTGCTCCAGCAAAAAAAAAGAAAAACACGTTTTCACTCTCTAAATATCGACTTCTTTCATAAACAACTAAGTTGATTTGTTATTGGGCTCCTAGACTGAACAATTGCATGATCTTGTATGGATCTGAGAGTAATTTGACTGCTATTTCTAGCCACCCCACGTTAGCCTTGTTAATCATGTGAATGTCTAAAGAACTGAAAGTTATTTTAAAAGTTGACAAACCAAATTCTAGTCAAGAACTCGTTTAAAAATTGCTCAGTCTTAACAGAAACCATTAACATTTGAAGTAATAGACTTATTTTTAAAGGTGTGTGTGTAGATGAGTGGTAGAAAAAGGTCTCTTGTTTAAGAATCAATATATTTATCCCTATACATCATAATTGACACAAAACTTAAGAAGATAAATGGTTTGACAATAATATTAATAAATTCTTACTTTTTCGGTGGAGGATAAACAGCAACTTCGAGAATTTATGACTGGAAATTCTTCTGTTGACTTCTTTCACAATTCTTTCAATTTCAGTGATTTATCAATAAAAACAAAAACCAACTTTTGGATATTTTCACGGCAGTCCATATTCACTTCTCTCATATACAGAAAACTGCTTGTTTACAATCGTTACTCGTCGAAATTCATTTTAAGTAATATGTATTCATAAAAGCACAAACTTATAAACAATTTTCAGTGAAAAAACAAGACAAATATTTCCAGATTGAAGAGAAATCAAAGTTCCAAATGGAACAGAAAAGATTCCAGGAAGATTAGCCGTCAGGAGGAAAGTAAAACAAGTGTGACGTCACTCGGGCACCTTCGTTTGTTTCCGTAGAATTTATCAAATTAAAAAAACGCAAAGTTAATATATTTTCTGAAATTGCAAATTATTTAGAATATAAAAAGGGGTACTAGTATCGTAGAGTGGTCTCGGTTTGCGCACACGCGCAAACGCGCGTGCGCGTTAACCAGACGGAGGCAGCCGATCCAACGAGCTGACTGGCGCATGCACGATATATACGATATATACTTGTATCGATATATACTTGTATACGATATATACTTGTATATATACGATATATACTTGTATACTTGTATCGTCCCCGGTTTGCGCACGCGCGAATCGGGGACGTGCGATACAAGTATATATCGTATATATACTCTTTTACTTGTTTCAGTCATTTGACGGCGGCCATGCTGGAGCACCGCCTTTAGTCGAGCAACTCGACCCCGGGACTTATTCTTTGTAAGCCCAGTACTTATTCTATCGGTCTCTTTTTGCCGAACCGCAAAGTTACGGGGACGTAAACACACCAGCATCGGTTGTCAAGCAATGCTAGGGGGACAAACACAGACACACATACATATATATACATATATACGACAGGCTTCTTTCAGTTTCCGTCTACCAAATCCACTCACAAGGCATTGGTCGGCCCAGGGCTATAGCAGAAGACACTTGCCCAAGATGACACGCAGTGGGACTGAACCCGGAACCATGTGGTTGGTTAGCAAGCTACTTACCACACAGCCACTCCTGCGCCTATATATTTATATAAATGTTTTGTAATTTTAATTTTGCTTGTGAAATGAAACAGTTGTAGGTGAATATGTTAACAAATTTGTATCCATTAGATTTGATTGCTATTTCTAGCAGTTAAGCAATGATTTAATTGATCGGACATTGTTCCATTAGAATAGAAGAGTGTGATCTGAAGGAGATTTGACTGCTATTTCTAGAACGTCAAGCATCTATTTAGAGGATCTAACATTGGTCCCTTAGGATAGAAAAGTGTGATCTGAGGAAGATTTGACTGCTATTTCTAGCAAGTCAAGAAACTATTTTGAGGATCTGACATTAGTCCATTAGAATAGAAAAGCGTGAGCTGAGGAAGATTTGACTGTTATTTTTAGCAAGTCAAGCAACTTATTTAGAGGATAATAACATTGGTCCATTAGTATAGAAAAGTATGATCTGATGGAGATGTGACTGCTATTTCTAGCAAGTCAAGCATCTATTATTAGGATCTGACATTGTTCCAATAGAATAGTAAAGTGTGAGCTGAGGAAGATTTCACTGCTACTTCTAGCAAGTAAATCAATTAGCGTGAGCTGAGGAAGATTTGACTGTTATTTTTAGCAAGTCAAGAAACTTTAGAGGTTCTGACATTGGTCCATGAGAATAGAAAAGTGTGATCTGATTAAGATTTGACTGCTATTTCTAGCAAGTCAAGAAACTATTTAGAGGATTTGACATGTTCCATTAGAATAGAAAAGTGTGATCTGATTAAGATTTGACAGTTATTTCTAGCAAGTCAAGCAAGTATTTAGAGGATGTGACATTGGTCAATTAGAATAGAAAAATGTGATCTGAGGAAGTATAGGCTACTATTTCTATCAAGTTAAGCAACTATTTAGAGGATCTAACATTGGTCTATTAGAATGGAAAAGTGTAATCTCAGGAAGATTTGTCTGCTCTTTCTAGCAAGTCAAGAACTATTAAGAGCATCTGACATTGGTCCATTAGAAGAGAAAAGTGTCATCTGAGGGAGATTTGACTGTTATTTCTACCAAGTCAAGCAACTATTTAGAAGATCTGACGTTGGTTCTTTAGAGTATCTGACATTGGTTTATTAAATAGAAAAGTGTGATCTGAGGAAGATTTGTCTCCTCTTTCTAGCAAGTCAAGCAACTATTAAGATCATCTGACATTTGAGGGAGATTTGACTGTTATTTCTACCAAGTCAAGCAACTATTTAGAAGATCTGAGATTGGTCCTTTAGAGCATCTGACATTGGTCTATTAACTAGAAAAGTGTGATCTGAGGAAGATTTGTCTCCTCTTTCTAGCAAGTCAAGCAACTATTAAGATCATCTGACATTTGTCCATTAGAATAGAAAAGTTTGATCTGAGGAAGATTTTATTGATATTTCTAGCAAGTCAAGGAACTATTTAGAGGATCTGACATTGTTCCATTAGAAAAGAAACGAGTGATCTGAGGAACATTTGATGGCTATTTCTAGCAAGTCAAGCTTTTATTTAGACGATCTGACATTCTTCCATTAGAGTAGAAAAGTGTGATCTGAGGAAGGTTTCACTGCTATTTTTAGCAAGTCAAGCAACTATTTAGAGTAACTGGAATTTATCCATTAACTAGCAGTATCGCCCGGCGTTGCTCGGGTTTGTTTCGACCCGCTGGAATTGTAATTTTGAAAAGTAAAAATTTTGTGAACATTTTTCTGGTCGAAATACACCGAAAAGTGGCGACACAGCAGTGAAAAAATCATAAAAAATAGGGATTTTCATAGAAAAAAGCATCTTTTTGATGTAAATAATTTTTGGTGTTAACATGGTCCGATTTGAATTTTATGTTCTACGGAAGGAAGAGCAACCCTTCTTCTACCATACTCTCAATTTTGGTCAACTTGCGCCGCAGGGTCTCGGAGGAGATAGTGTTAGTTGAAGGTTACCATTCTAGGTGCCTGAGTAACAACCTCGCGGATTTACAGATAAATGAATTAATTACTATTTTACAGAATAAAATTAATAATTCTTGAAAATTAATTAATATTAATATTTTTTGAACAAAGTAAATAATTTTTAAAACTTAAATAATAATTTTTTTTACACAAACGCGAACGGGGAAAAGGGGGTGGCGAATTCGATTTACATACCTAAATTTTTTCTTTTTCATGACATTGTAGCAAAATAGTAGTGAATTATATAAATACCAGCAGTACATTTTTTTTTCTGGGGTATTTTTTTTCAACCTCGTCACATATTTGCCCCTTTCAATTTAAACAAAGTCTTAATTAAGCAATTACGGCAGCTTAGCAATGGTTTCAATACAGGCGTGACATCTGTATCTCAATTGTTCAAAACCCTTCGAATTTTTTCGCACGTGATGATATCATAGTGAAAACTTTCAATTACGCGGGCTTAGAAGTACGCTCGCAAATTAATACTACCAAAATTTTGAAGTTCGCGCTCCGCTTGTGTGTGTGTGTGTGCGTGCTTTAGGTGTACGTAGGTATGTGTTTTTGTGTGTGTGTGTCACTGAAGCCATACATACATATATACATACATAACCTCTCTCTCTCTTTTCTCTCTCAGTCACTTACTACAAAAAGTGAATAAAAAAAGTTCAGTTATTTCTGTCTTTCACTCTGTCTGTCTCTTTACACACACTAACAAAAGCACTTCACTTACACACCACACTTTCTGTGTCGCACAACCCATCAAACACACACACACACACACACACACACTCACGCACGCACACATGTACATCAATGCTTTCGGAGTGAAATGTTAAAATATTGAGTTTTCTCGAATTTTGTCTTAATTGGGGGTGAAATTGAAAGAAATATATTATGGCATGACTGAATGGAGTACTTTGAAAAATCTTAGGTAAACTCTAATTGAAGAAATTGTGTGAGGAGTAAATCGTTATGTATTTATTTGTTTCTGTTTCCTGTGTTTTTTTATTTTTTGAGTAGTGGTTTAAATACTTTCAGTTTAGTCTTCCTCAAATCACTCTGTCGCTATTTACTTTCATTTTATTCATTGCACACTGTGTGTGTGCGTGTGCGTGTGGTGTAAACCACATTAAGAAAAGCATTTGACATACACACCAGAATGTGAGTTTTCTGTAAATTTTGCTTAATTGGAGTTTAAATTTTAAAAACTGGACCTGGCATGACCCGATGCATTCTACTCTTAAAAATGCTAGGTAAATTGTAATTGAAGAAATCCTATATTGTAGATTTCTATAAGTTACAAAGGGAGGCAGATAAAATCTGCCTTTTATAATAAGAGATACAGAAAAGTGTGATCTAAGGAAGATTTGAGTGTTATTTCTAGCAAGTGAAGCTTTTATTTAGACGATCTGACATTCTTCCATTAGAATAGAAAAGTGTTGTCTGAGGTAGATTTGACTGCTACATCTTGCAAAGAAAGCACATATTTAGAGGATCTGACATTTGTCGATTAGAATAGAAAATTGTGATCTGAGGGAGATTTGACAGCTATTTCTATCAAGTCTAGCAATTATTTTGAGGTCTTGACATTGTTCCATTAGAATAGAAACGTGTAATCTGAGTAAAATTTGATTGCTATTTCTAGCAAGTCAAGCTTTTATTTAGACGATCTGACATTGTTCCATTAGAATAGAAAAGTATGATCTAGGGAAGACTTGACTGCTATTTCTAGCAAGTGAAGCAACTATTTAGAGGATCTGATATTGTTCTATTAGAATAGAAAAGTGTGATAATACGGAGATTTGACTAATATTTCTAGCAAGTCAAGGAACTATTTAGAGGATCTGACATTAGTCATTAGAATAGAAAAGCGTGAGCTGAGGAAGATTTGACTGTTATTTTTAGCAAGTTAAGAAACTATTTAGAGGCTCTGATATTGGTCTATGAGAATAGAAAAGTGTGATCTGATTAAGATTTGACTGCTATTTCTAGCAAGTCAAGCAACTATTTAGAGGATTTGACATTGTTCCATTGGAATAGAAAAGTGTGATCTGAGAAAGATTTGACTGCTATTTCTAGCAATCAAGCAAGTATTTAGAGGATCTGATATTGGTCCATTAGAATAGAAAAGTGTGATCTTAAGAAGGTTGACTGCTATTTTTTGCAAATCAAGCAACTATTTAGAGGTTGTGACAATGGCCCGTAAGAATAGAAAATTTTGATCCAAAGGAAGTTTTGACTCATCTTTCTAGCAAGTGAAGGAACTATTTAGAGAATCTGTCATTGGTCTTTTAGAATAGAAAAGTGTGATCTAAGGAAGATTTGTCTCCTCTTTCTAGAAAGTCAAGCAACTATTAAGAGCATGTGACATTGGTCATTAGAATAGAAATGTGTGATCTGAGGGAGATTTGACTGCTATTTCTAGCAAGTCACGCTTTTATTTAGATGATCTGATATTGTTCCATTAGAGTAGGGAAGTGTGATCTCAGGAAGATTTGACAGCTATATCTACCAAGGAAAGTAAATATTTAGATGATCTAACATTGGTCAATTAGTATAGAAAATTGTGATCTGAGGGAGATTCGACTGCTAATTCTAGCATGTCAAGCAACTATTTAGAGATCTTGACATTGTTCCATTAGGATAGAAGAGTGTAATCTGAGGAAGATTTGATTTCTATTTCTAGCAAGTCAAGCAAGGATTTAGAGGATCTGATGTTGTTCCATTAGAATAGAAAATTGTGATAATACAGAGATTTGACTACTATTTCTATCAAGTCAAAGAACTATTTAGAGGATCTGACATTGGTCCATTAGAATAGAAAAGCGTGAGCTGAGGAAGATTTGACTGTTTTTTTTTAGCAAGTCAAGAACTATTTAGAGGTTCTGACATTGGTCCATGAGAATAGAAAAGTGTGATCTGATTAAGATTTGACTGCTATTTCTAGCAAGACAAGCAACTATTTAGAGGATCTGACATTGGTCTATTAAATAGAAAAGTGTGATCTGAGGAAGATTTGTCTCCTCTTTCTAGCAAGTCAAGCAACTATTAAGATCATCTGACATTTGTCCATTAGAATAGAAAAGTTTGATCTGAGGAAGATTTTATAGATATATCTAGCAAGTCAAGGAACTATTTAGAGGATCTGACATTGGTCCATTAGAAAAGAAATGAGAGATCTGAGGAATATTTGATTGCTATTTCTAGCAAGTCAAGCTTTTATTTAGACGATCTGACATTCTTCCATTAGAGTAGAAAAGTGTGATCTGAGGAAGGTTTCACTGCTATTTTTAGCAAGTCAAGCAACTATTTAGAGTAACTGGAATTTATCCATTAATACAGAAAAGTGTGATCTAAGGGAGATTTGACTGTTATTTCTAGCAAGTGAAGCTAATATTTAGAGGATTTGATATTGTTCCATTAAAATAGAAAAGTCTGATATAAGGAAGGTTTGACTCCTATTTCTGTCAAGTCTAGCAACTATTTAGAGGATCTGACATTGTTCAATTAGAATAGAAAAATGTGATCTGATGAAGATTTGACTACTATTTCTAGCAAGTCTAGTAACTATTTAGAGGATCTGACATTGGTCCATTAGAGTAGAAAAGAGTGATATGATGAAGATTTGACAGCTATTTCTAGCAAGTCAAGCTTTTATTTAGACGATCTGACATACTCCCATTAGAATAGAAAAGTGTGGTCTGAGGAAGATTTGACTGCTACATCTTGCAAGGAAAGCAAATATTTAGAGGATCTGACATTTGTCGATTAGAATAGAAAATTGTGATCTGAAGGAGATTTGACTGCTATTTCTATCAAGTCTAGCAACTATTTAGATATCTTGACATTGTTCCATTAGAATAGAAAAGTGTAATCTGAGTAAGATTTGATTGCTATTTCTAGCAAGTCAAGCATCTATTATTAGGATCTGACATTGTTCTATTGAAATAGAAAAGTGTGATCTAAGGAAGACTTGACTGCTATTTCTAGCAAATCAAGCTTTTATTTAGACGATCTGACATTGTTCCATTAGAATAAAAAAGTGTAATCTGATGAAGATTTAATCGCCATTTCTTGCAAGTGAAGCAACTATTTAGAATATCTGATATTGGTCCATTAGAATAGAAAATTGTGATCTGAGGAAGGTTGACTGCTATTTCTTGCAAATCAAGCAACTATTTACAGGTCATGACAATGGTCCATAAGAATAGAAAAGTTTGATCGAAAGGAAATTTTGACTGCTCTTTCTAGCAAGTGATGGAACTATTTAGAGAATCTGTCATTGGTCTTTTAGTTAGTTAGTTAGTTAGTTAGTTGATTTTTTGGCTCAAAAAGCAAACAGCAAGGCCATGTAGGGGGACAAGGAGTTATGTACAGGGTGGTGTTCATGTAAAGAGTTCAGGCCACTTGAGGTCAAGGGAGACTTTGAACCGAGCGGTCATCGGCATCTTCACCATCTCGTCTGGCAGCTTATTCCACTGATCCGCAACCTGGACGGAGAAAGCCCCTATCCTTCAATTGAGATGAAATCGTCGCAGATAGAGCTTTTCGGAATGACCCCGCAGCCGACGCTCTGGAGCAGGAGTGAAGGACAGCTCTTTCGAGAGGATACTTTCCGCTTATGATGTTGTGAGCAAGAATGAGATCTCCACGGCGTCGTCGTTTTTCTAGAGAATAAAGGTCAAGCGTCTTCAGCCTTTAGAATAGAAAAGTGTGATCTGAGGAAGATTTGTCTCCTCTTTCTAGAAATTCAAACAACTATTAAGAGCATGTGACATTGGTCATTAGAATAGAAATGAGTGATCTGAGGGAGATTTGACTGCTATTTCTAGCAAGTCAAGGAACTATTTAGAGGATCTCACATTGGTCTATTAGAATAGAAAAATGTCATCTAAAGGAAGTTTTGACTGCTATTTCTAGCAAAGCAAGCAACTATTTAGAGGATCTGACATTGGTCTATTAGAATAGAAAAGTGTGATCTGAGGAAGATTTGTCTCCTCTTTCTAGCAAGTCAAGCAACTATTAAGAGCATCTGACATTGGTCCATTAGAATAGAAAAGTGTGATATAAGGAAGATTTTCCTGTCAATTATAGCAAGTCAAGCAACTATTTAGAAGATCTTATATTGGTGCATTAGAATAGAAGCGAGTGATGTGAGGAACCTTTGATTGCTATTTCTAGCAATTGCAGCTTTAATTTAGAGGATCTGACATTGGTCTATTTGAATAGAAAAGTGTGATCTGAGGGAGATTATACTGCTATTTCTTGCCAGACAACCAACTATTTAGAGGATCTGATATTGGTCCACTAGTATAGAAAATTGTAATCTGAGGGAGATTTGACTGCTATTTCTTGCCAGACAACCAACTATTTAGAGGATCTGACATTGGTCCATTAGAAAAGAAAGGTTTCATCTGAGGGAGATTTGACTGCTATTTCTAGCAAGTCTAGCAACTGTTTAGATGATCTGATATTGGTCCATTAGAATAGAAAAGTGTGATCTGAAGGAGATTTGTCTGCTATTTTTAGAAGCAGCTATTTAGAGGATCTGACATTGTTCCATTAGGATAGTAAAGTGATCTGAGGAAGGTTTGATTGCTATTTCTAGCAAGTGAAGCAACTTATTTTGAGGATCTGACATTGGTCCATTAGTATAGAAACGTTTGATCTGATGGAGATTTGTCTGTTATTTTTTGCAAGTCAAGAAACTATTTAGAGGTTCTGACATTGTTCCATTAGAATCGAAGAATGTAATCTGAGGAGGATGTAATTTCTATTTCTAGCCAGTCAAGCAACTATTTAGAGGATCTGATATTGTTCCATTAGAATAAAAAAGTGTGATAATACTGAGATTTGACTACTATTACTAGCAAGTCAAGGATCTATTTAGAGGAGCTGACATTGGTCCATTAGAATAGAAAAGCATGAGCTGAGGAAGATTTGACTGTTATTTTTAGGAAGTCAAGAAACTATTTAGAGGTTCTGACATCAGTCCATGAGAATAGAAAAGTGTGCTCTGATTAAGATTTGACTGCTATTTCTAGCAAGTAAAGCAACTATTTAGAGGATTTAACATTGTTCCATTAGAGTAGAATAGTGTGATCAGAGGAACATTTGATAGCTATTTCTAGCAAGTCAAGCTTTTATTTAGATGATCTGACATTCTTCCATTAGAATAGAAAACTGTGATCTCAGGATGTTTTGACTGCTATTTCTAGCAAGTCAAGCAACTACTTAGAGGGTCTGACATTGGTTTATTGGAATAGAAAAGAGTGATCTGAAAAAGATTTGTTTCCTCTCTCTAGCAAGTCAAGCAACTATTAAGAGCTCGTGACATTGGTCGATTAGAACAGAAAAGTCTGATCTGAGGGAGATTTGACTGCTATTTCTAGCAAGTGAAGCAATTATTTTGCGGATCTGACATTGTTCCATTAGAGTAGAAAAGTGTGATCTAAGGAAGACTTGCCTGCTATTTCTAGCAAGTTAAGAAACTATTTAGTGGCTCTGGCATTGGTCCATAAGAATAGAAAAGTGTGATCTGATTAAGATATGACTGCTCTTTCGAGCAAGTCAAGCACTATTAAGAGCATCTGACATTTGTCCATTAGAATAGAAAAGTATGATCTGAGGGAGATTTGACTGTTATTTCAACCAAGTTAAGCAACTATTTAGAGGATGTGACATTGGTCCATTAGAATAGAAAAATATGATCTGATGAAGATTTTACAGTTATTTCTAGCAAGTGAAAACAACTATTTAGAGGATCTGACATTGTTCCATTAGAATAGAAACGTGTGATAATACGGAGATTTGACTACTATTTCTAGCAAGTGAAGCTACTATTTAGAGGGTCTAAAATTGTTCCATTAGAATAGAAAAGTGCAATATGAGGAAGATTTGACTGCTATATCTTGCAAGTCAAGCAACTATTTATAAGATCTGACATTGGTCCATTAGTATAGAAAAGTGTGATCTGAGGAAGATTTGGATGCTATTTCTAGCAATCTGGTGACCCCATAGGTATATCAAAAAAGCTTCTAGTATCTTTCCTAGCCCATAATTTATTATTATAATTGAAGTTCTGATAATAAATTAATACCTACTAAATCAGTAGCCTGAGCAGAATCTGGTGACCCCATAGGTATATCAAAACAGTTTCTAGTATCTTTCTTAGCCCATACTTTATTATTATAATTGAAGTTCTGATAATAAATAAATACCTAGTAAATCATTAGCCTGAGCAGAATCTGGTGCTCCCATAGGTATATCTAAAAAGCTTCTAGTATCTTTCCTAGATCATAATTTATCATTATAATTGAAGTTCTGATAATAAATACCTACTAAATCAGTATCCTGAGCAGAATCTGTTGCCCCCATAGTTATATCCAAAAAGTTTCTAGTATCTTTCCTAGCCTAAGGTGATAAAGGTGGTGCTCCAGCATGGCCACTGTCAAATGACTGAAACAAGTAAAAGAGTAAAAAGACTATATAAATATATATATATATATATATATATATATATATGTTATTCGCCCTAGTTTGTTCGAGTACAACTTGCTCCATGAATAAGGGATATATATATATATATATATATATATATATATATATATATAATATATATATATATATATATATATATATATATATATATATATATATATATATATATATATATACATATATATATACATATATATATATATACACATATATTTTTTTGTCTCTAGTATCAGCTCAGAGCTGCGGCCATGCTGATGCACCGCCGTTTTGTGCTACACTGTTATTGCGAAGAACTTCGTCTAATATGTGGCTTTTGGTGAAGAATGGAGTTTCATATAGCTACTCTCATTTGCACCTCTTGCCCTGAGGTAGGTTCATCCGAAACTCTCGACAGGAAGATGTCCAGTTTTAATTTAAAAACTGCTACATCTACTTTGTGCAAGTTCCTCAGACTCTTTGGGAGAATATTAAAAAGCTGTGGGCCCTTGAAACCCAGGCTGTTGCAGAAGCTGGTCCTGAAGCGTCATGGCATTGCTGGGATCTTTGGCACTATGCAGTCTCGTCCCGTTCTAGTATTGGTGTAGCTTACAATGCCAAAATTTGGCACAATTCCTTCCAGGATCTTCCAGACATATATTACTGCATACCTCTCCCGTCTTCTCTCCAGGGAGTAGAGTCTTAGCTGTTTCAACCTTTCCCAGTAGCTGAGCTGTTGCAAAGAGACGATCTTCTTTGTATATCTTCTCTGGATTGCTTCAAGGTCCGCTGTTAATTTTACACTGGTGGGTGACCATAGTTGTGAGCAGTAATCCAGGCGGCTGAGGACGAATGTCCGCCAGAGGACCATCATGGTTTCCTTATCTCTGGTTCTGAATGTTCTTAGGATCCACCCAGCCAGTCGTTTGCACTTTCTCGCCATCCTGGTAATGTGCACTTGGAAAGAGGTATCATCACTCATGTCGATACCCAGGTCCCTCACAGACTTAGGTTCTGGGATTGAAATTCCCTGTGGACCAGTGTATCCTGTAAGTTTAATATTCAGTTTTGGATGCTGGTAGCGCAGGGCCTGGAATTTTTCAGCATTAAACTGCATATTATTATCCTCAGCCCATCTGTAGATTTAGTCCAACTCCTGCTGCAGATGTGCAACATCGCTGGGGTTCTGTATTTTCTGCGAGACTTTCGTGTCGTCTGCATAGCTGGCCAGAGTAGTTATCCGGGCATTTGAGGGCATATCTGAGAGGGCCACTATAAAAAGCAGTGGTCCCAAGACAGTGCCCTGTGGAACACCGCTCACTATTTGTGTGTTCATAGAGGTGGCTCCATTAACCACTACTGCCTGACTCCTATCTTTCAGGAAGTCATGTAACCACACTCCAAGTTTTCCAGCTATGCCGAGGTCACGCAGTTTGTGGCATATCATACCATTATCCACCTTGTCAAAAGCTTTTGCAAAATCAAGGTAGATTACGTCCACATTTGATTTGTTGAGTAACTGCCTCAACACCCAGTCATAATGTTGTAAGAGCTGGGTCAGGCAGCTCCTAACTGGTCGATAACCATGCTGGGTATCACTCAGCAAGTTATTTTCCTCAAGGAATGCGATTAGTTTCTTTCTGACTATCCGTTCCATGACTTTGCTGATGTGTGAAGTCAGAGAGATAGGCCTATAGTTTTGGGCATCTGCTCTACTTCCCCCTTTATGTATTGGGCATATTATTCCCTCCTTCAGCTTGCTTGGCAGTTTGCCATTCGCAAGAAAGCTCTGGAAGAGAATCTTGAGGGGTTTTGCCAGGGCATGCTTACACGCTTTGAGGAGGATGGCTGGGAAACCATCTGGACCAGCGCACACACACACACCACACACACACACACACACACACAACACACACATACACACACACACATACACACACACACACACACACACACACACACACATATATATATATATAATATATATATATATAATATATATATATATATATATATATATACTAGCAGCATAGCCCGCCGTTGCCCCCTCGAACACAAGTTGGGTTCGGACCACAGCTAAGCCCTACCTAATCCTAACTTAACGCATCTACAGCCCAACATTGCTCGGATTTGAAGCAAAAGGAAAACATATGCCATTTCTAGTAACCTTTATTATAAAAGCGCCAAAAATCGACTAAATCGCCTGAAATCCGCCAACTATTTAACAAAAGTCAGTTTTGTAGGGTTCGCATGGTCGGTCTCAAAGTGATATGGTTTTGTCGATTTCTCCCAATACTTGTTAACTGCATTGACAAAAGGTCGTTAGTTTGACATTTAATGCAAACTTGATGTCCAACGTCGGTGTAGGGAAAATCTATGTGAACTTTCAAAAAATATCGCAGAAAAATCGGTTTGCTATGTGTGCCACATATGATGTAATTAACCGATTTTTTCCAGTAATAACGTATCCTATTGGAATCAAAAGGGCCATATAGCTCCTTGGAGCAGACATGATGCTCGCTGTGAATTTCATAAAAAATTCCTGCCAATTTGTTAAAGATATTGTTGAAAATATGTCATCTTGAATTTGAACGCGATTTCCCAAAATGGCATGATTTTATCGATTTTTTTATGATGGTAAGGTATTGCATGGAAAACTAACGTCAGAATTAAGTTCCTTAGGGTAACATTAAGCTTCACCATGAGTTTGGTGAAAATTGATTGCAAGTTGCGAAAACTACAACGGAAAATCTGTTGCATATGAAAAGCTTAGATTCTCGACCCCATGTCGAATCTATCGATTTTTTTCAGAACTGGGGGAACTTTTCAAAATTTTCGGTGTGTTAGTTTTGAATTATGACATTGGGCTATGTGTGTGTCAAGTTTCATCAGAATCGGTTCAAAGCCGTGGTCAGGGTGTGGGTACGCGTGGCTCCTTCGTGAAGTGTTTTCAACTATAGCCTCGAGCCGACCAAAGACTTCTGAGTGGATTTGGTAGACGGAAACTGAAAGAAGTCCGTCGGATATATGAATATAGGCGCAGGAATGGCTGTGTGGTAAGTAGTTTGCTTACGAACCATATATTTTCGGGTTCATTCCCACTGCCTGGCATCATGTGCAATTGTCTTCTACTATAGCTCCGGGTCGACCAAAACCTTGTGATTGGATTTGGTGGAAGGAAACTGAAATAATCCAGTCGTATATGTGTTTATATATATATATATATATATATATGTGTGTGTGGTGTGTGTGTGTGTGTGTGTGTGTGGTGTGTGTGTGTGTGTGTGTGTGTGTTTGTATGTCTGTGTTTGTCCCCAAGCATCGCTTTACAACTGATGCTAGTCTGTTTACGTCCCCGTGACTTAGAGTTTCAGCGAAAGAGACCGATAAATAATTACTATGCCTACAAAGAATAAGTCCTGGGGTCGATATGTTCGATTAAATGTGGTGCTGCAGCATGGCCATAGTCAAATTACTGAAACGAGTAAATGAGAGTAAAAGAGTATATAGCGACAAAAGTCTATGACCTGTTCACTAGGGAGATAGCTGAAAATATCTCCTAAGAGTTACTTCCCTAACATCATATAATACGTTTCATGTAATTTCTGTAATAGGTGTGTTTGTTTTTCGCCTGTGAAAGGGGACACGAGCATGCGCGCACGTACAGACACACATACACATGCAAGTAATCTGCTGGTACCTTTAACAAATAAACATTGACTAGCTGATCATTTACATTTCATTACGCCCCACAAATATATAAAGTAATGATATTATCTAGTACTACCCTTCGGACATAATCAAGTTTCTTTTTTGTTTTAGATAGTATATATGTGTGTGTGGGTATATACACGTATATCTGTATGTGTGTATATATATATATATATATATATATATATATAAATACTGGAGCACCGCCTTTAGTCGAGCAGTACGTCCGCAGCACTTATTCTTTGTAAGCCTAGTATTTATTCTTATTCTCTTTTCCCGAACCGCTAAAATACAGGGAGGAAAACACACCAGCATCGGTTGAAAATCAACAACTACAGTCAATCGAAGATAATGACCAAACTGTCCACTCTTATCCACCAGTTCCAACAAGATTTAACAAAAAAGGAGACAAATTACTTGAGTAGATTTGACTGCAAAGCCAGTAACGTCTGTGGACTTCCCAAAATCTACAAAAGTTAGGCCAGAAACGAAACCTGTAACAAGTTAACTTCTATAGTCATAAATATTCCACACCCGAGAGATCTCCGAATGAGACCAATTATGGCCGATCCAGTATGTTGATACGGGGGGGGGGCATTGGGTGCTTAGCACTCGCAGCTAGAATATCAGCCCCCTCCACGCCAGGATGAGAATTTGTTTTATCCACTTGTGAAATTAATACATTGTCGCCATATGAGAAAAATATGAGCAACTTCTGAAGTCACTAAAGGTGCAATAAATGGAACTTCTTTTGATTTAGTAGTTAGTGATCTGCAAATGTGGGTATCTTAGAGATGCTTAAAGTGTTTGTTGTAGTTGTAATTGTCGCACACACACAAACGAATAAAAACACACAGTCGCTCACACAGAAATGAAAACATTCTCACACACACACACAAACACTGAAATGAAAATACCCACACACTCACACACACACATATAAATAAAAACAGTCCCCGACACACAAATACTGAAAAAAATACTCACACACAGACACACACTCACATACGCACAAACACACACACACACACACACCACACACACACACACACACACACACGCACACATAGAAATGATAATACACAGCTACACATCCAAACACTCACACACTCACACACACGCACAAATACACAAACACAGGAATGAAAATAGTCACACACACACACTCACACATGCACAAACACACACACATAGAAATGAAAATACGCAGTTACACATCCAAACACTCACACACTCACACGCACACAAACACACACACAGAAATGAAAATAGTCACACACACTCACACACAAACGTACGCACCCACACACAGAAATGAAAACACAGTTACACACTCACACACACACACCTAGAAATCAAAACACACATTTACACACGCCCTCACTCACACACACATACACACGCGCACGCAAAAACATTGAACTGGAAAGACTCTGTCACACATACGCGCTCCCACACAGACACAGAAATGAAAGCACACACACACACATTGGCTGACCTGCACTCACACACAATTTCTTCAGAATGTCACGGTTTTATGGTCAACATATTTAAAGCATAAATACCTTCAGGTGTGTATCTTTGCATGTATCTATGTGTGCATGTTCGGAGGTATGTGTGTTTGTGGGTGAGCACAACACACACATATGCCCCGCTAACTTTACGGTTCCGCAAAAGAGTAAAAAAGATAGAAGTACTAAGCTTCCAAAGGATAAGCCCTGGGGTACGTTTTGTTTGACTAAAGGCTGTGCTCGGGCATATGCATAAATATATATATATATATATATATATATATATATATAATATATATATATATATATATATATATATATATATATATATATATATATATATATATATATACATATATATATGCATACATACATATATGCATAAATATATATATGTATATATAATATATATATATATACATACATATATATATATATACATACATATATATATATATATATATAATATATATACATACATACATATACATACATAGATATATTTATATATACATACATACGTATATACGTGTATTTACCCACACACGCATATATCTTATATATATATATATATATATATATATATATATATATATATATGCTTACATACATATATACATAGTTATATGCATGTATATATATATATATATATATATATATTATATATATATATATATATATATATACATACATATATACATACATATATATACATGTATATATATATATATATAATATATATATTATATATATATATATATATATATATATATATATATATATATATATATATATAACTTAGAATAACTTAGAAAGGTTTTGGCCAGTATTGGTCCAGGCCATGTCTAACTTAATAGCACCACCTGGCGAAGTCTTTTAATTCAGGATTTGGGCACCGAGGCCTATTCGAGCAGAGAGTTATTGTTTGCGGAGACATATCCGGGTGTGGGTGGTTTGTCCGGGACTGTTTGAAGGAATTTGTCCAAAGACTTCTTGAATTTTGTGTGGTCAGTTTCTGTTTTGACGTGTCCTGGTGTAATGTTGAAGAGAGCGGGTCCAATTGAGGTGAAATAATTGTGCCGTATTGTCGTTATGTGATGCGATTTAGATTTTTGTTGTGGACGGATGGCACGTGGTCCAAGCCTTGGATGTATTTTGAAGGTGATGCCAACATCATTCGGACAGTGCTGATGGAATATTTTCCACATCATACAGATAATGTAGCGTTTACGGCGTCGTTGGAGTGAATACAGATTCAGTTTCTGTAGTCTACCCCAGTAGTCAAGGTCTGACATGCCATCTATCTTTTTTGTGATTGACCTTTGGGGAGCTTCAATTCTTATAATATTTTGTTTTGTGTAGGGAGACCACAGTGGACAGCAGTATTTAAGATTGGCTAGAGGGGGTGCAAGTTGGTGTTGACACATCTTCAAGACACAAGCAGGGAACCTATCGGGACCTACTGCTGAATTATGCTTCATTTCCTTTATTGCTGCTAAGACATCAGGAGCGCCAAAGGTTATGTCCGATAAAGTATATTGGGGAGTAACATCACTGATACAGCCCAGATCAGTCATATCAGGATTGCTGAAAACAGAGCAATATTGTTTCTGCAATATCTCTCCCATGGTTTTGGCATTGTCTTGAAGAGTACCATTTTCATCAATCAGAGGGCCAACAGTAGAACCAGTGACTCTGTGTATTTTTGCAAATGAAAAGAACACTTTGTGATTGAGTTTGATCTTCTCAATGGCCCAGGCCTCTTCAGCTCTTCTCTGACTATTGACGATAGACATCATGTTGTT
>NW_021831890.1:30000-35498 GCF_006345805.1 Octopus sinensis | reverse complement strand
ATATATATATATATATATATATATATATATATATATTATATATATATATATATATATATAATATATAATATATATATTACCTACTCCACAGAAAGACTTTCGCTAAAACCGCCACATAAATATCACCGACTTTAATGAGGGTGCGAAATCTGAAGAGCTATCTGAAATCCTATAATAATTTTTCAGTCGAAAGATAGCCTATACCATAGAGAAATATGAGCTATAAAAACAATTTATTATGGGAAATGAAATCCATAAATTGTATCACATGTCCATACCGAATGGATGCATTAATTCATTTATTTCGTTCGTAATATTTTATAGAGCTTCATAAATTCTCTGAACGAGATCCGGAAAAATGAGACGAGTAAAGAAATAAAAATGCACAGGAAAAGAGATTTGCTATTAATAAACTGGATTCCTGTCTTAACATCCGGTCCGTTTGGCCAAATGAGCTATCAAAAGTTTTTAAAATTAGCATTATGCGGTTGAGTATTCCGCTGACACGTATAACTTCACATTCATTTTCGGACAAAGTTGACTTCACACAATGTAACAAGAGAGTATCATTTGAAGACGATGTGAAATCCATCTGACGGGCCTGTATCCTGTTTCAATCTTACATCACCTATATTTTACTCCTTCCAGTCATTGGACAGCGGCCATGCTAGGGCACTTGTTTGAAGAATTTTTACCGAAAATCGACTCTAGCTCTACCTTTTGAAGTTTGGTTGACACAGCACCAAGGTACTGGGTCGTAAACTAATAAACACCGGTTATCGAGCGCTGGGAGGGCACGTGCACAAATACAATTACATATACTCATGTACACACACATACACACACTCATATATACACACATATACACACAGATTTATACCTCGAATCCTCCGTGTGTTAACATAAGCCTCCTAACGACAATGTAAACTTTCATTTCATTGAGATATGCTTGGCCTGAAGATTAGCCTGAGGTGTCCACCTCACTTGGATATTTGCCACTTCCGACGTTCCGCTCGCTATGCAATATATGATGCCCGGATTTTATCTAATCCATTATTTAACACTTTTATTCGCATACTTGATAAAATTGTCTGCCTACAGTGAAATATAGATATTTTTTCAGCTTATATTACTCCGATACGGAAAAAAAAACCACAACATTCCGACTGAATAAACCAATATTTTCCCTGGAAGTTGACTTTTTATATTTTCTATGGATTTCTTGAAGCTCATTTTCTTCCTACACCTCGTTCCTTGGAGTGTTTGTCTCTAGACCTTTCGGACGCGTCCACCATACACATTTTGTGACTATGGCGAAAGAATGTGTATGGACGCGTCTAAATGGTCTAGAGACAAACACGTTGCTTTCTGGTCAATCTCTCATCAGCTTCTTCAAGTATCACTTGAAGAGGAAGGTGAGAATAGAGAGGGAGGTTTTGCTTATATGGTAACGTGCGTTAACCTGACTACAAACACTTAAGTTTTATGATTGGCCCATTCCCAAATTTTGCCCATCCAATACCCCTCTTTCAATTAAATGACTTTTATCCTCTCTTTCTACCCTTCCTTACTTCATTTCACCTTTAACTAACCTGTCTTTTCCTCTTCTTTTTATTCTACTCGCAACTTTCAATCCATTCCTCTGCCCCACCCCCACCGTCACTCACCATTCTTTCAGTGTTCTGCTTTGTTCTAAACAGAAAGGGTCTGATGAATGTAACATTAATCTTTTTTAGGTCGTCCAACTTTTTTTCTTCTCATTTCCTCAAGAGACCTGTTTGAGTAAAGCTATCAGTAATGTACCTATTAACGTTACTGGATACAGCTGTAAGCCAAATTATTTTAATAAAGGAAAAATATGTAATCACAATTATTTTTAACTTGCTTTCTATATATATATATTATATATATGTATATATATATATATATATATCTGTATGTATGTATATATATATATGTATATATATATATATATGCATATATATATATATATATATATATATATATAATATATATATATATATTATATATATATGAATATATATATAAAGGCGGCGAGCTGGCAGAAACGTTAGTACGCCGGGCAAAATGCGTAGCCGTATTTCGTTTGCCGTTACGTTCCGAGTTCAAATTCCGCCGAGGTCGACTTGCCTTTCATCCTCGGGGTCGAGGGTCGATAATTAAGTACCAGTTACGCACTGGGGTCGATATAATCGACTTAATCACTTTGTCTGTCCTGGTTTGTCCCTTCTGTGTTTAGCCCCTTGTGGGTAGTATAGAAATATATATATATATATATACATATATATGTTTGTATGCGTGTGTGTGTATATATATATATATACATATATATGAATGTATATATATATAAATATCAATATATGTACACACCTTCATATATACATACACTCAGGAACAGCCATATATGTGTGTACATGTGTGTGACTGTCTGTTTGTTTTACCTTCCTTATCACGCGATGCTTCAAAAAAATATTATCACGTCTACACTCAGGAAAATTGTTCATTTTACAACAATGTTTTCTTTCAAATATTCAGTATTTTTTAAAGAATTCAATAATGACCTTTATATGAAATTGTGCTACAGTAATATCAAGACGGCAACTGACTCTCTCGCTTAATCACTCTTTCCTCTCTCTCTCTCCCTCTCTCTCTCTCCCTCTCTCTCTCTCTCTTTCTCTCTCTCTCTCTCTCTCACTCTTTAAACATATACATAGATATATATGTACGTAACATATAATCACACGCGCGGACATACTCATTGACACAGACAGACATACACAGACACAGACACACACATGTATATGCATATATATATATATATATATATATATATATATATATACGGATTGATGGATGGATGTTTGGATAGGCTGATATTCAATATTTCTCTTTAGTTTTTGTCTTTTGTCAAGCTAAAGACTGTGGCTACGATAGAACAACGGTATATATTCATGCACAGATGCATATACGGTGTGTGTGTGTGTGTGTGTGTGTGTGTGCGTGTGTGTGTGTGTATGTTATGTGTGTATACATTTGCATACACTCATATACACGTATAAACACAACTTCACAGCCATATACTGTTACACATCTCGAGAGACTCACATATATGTTTATACAATCAGGTCGCTATGAATAACAATATAAGTATTCAACAAATCAACAACATGATACACTATATAAGCTAAGAGGCTCCTGATATTGCAGATAAAATAAGAAGAATAGACTGATAATGAAAATAAGAAAGTGTAGCCTTTGTGAAGTGAAATTGATTGGATTATGAAAATGCACTTTTAAAAGTTATTTAATAAATATCAAAATGGCAAACATTTATGTTTCTTCTCTACACAATGGTTTAGTATAACTGTCAGCGAAATGTCAGATTTTCTTTTGTTGTTGTTGGTTTTTCTTGTATTTATAACACATAAGGTTCGAGGGGTGTGAAATGATGTACAATGTGATATACATACGAATATAGAAACATGCGTTAATGCATCTAGATATTGTCTGTCTGTCTGTCTTTTTTCCTACTAGTATTGGTTTCAGCCAGAGGCTGGGGCCATGCTCGAGTACCCTCTTTCAGTGTGTTTGAATTTCCATTTTCTACTGCTTTTGGTGAAGTAGAGAGGTGGACGGAGCTGCTTTGCTATGTTCCGCTTGTCGCGATGTGGATTCATCTGGTATCTCAGAAGAAAATTTGTCCAGATACTCTTTGAAGACCACCATAGCTGCATTTCGCGAATCCCTGAGGTTGGTTAGAATTATGTGGAAGACTTATGTTCCCTTGAAACTCAAGCTGTGGCAATATTGTGTTTGCCTTTTAAATCGAGAAGACGGTAGTTTTGGAACTATGCAGTGCCGTAGAGCTCATGGTTTGTATAGCTTTCAATTCCAAAGTTGGGAGATAGATTTTCCTGGATCTTTCATGTGTATATCGTTGCATGTCTTTCATGCCTTCGCTCTAGGGAGTTCCTGCAGCTTCACCCTGTAGCTCATCTACGTCATCTACGTATAGTGGCACTGGATTGCCTAAAGATCTACCATTCCACTAGTTGATGCTCAGCAGGGATCACATTTGGGTGCAGTAAAGAAGGTCTCAACAGTTGTGACATGCTATCCTTTTTTTCTCGCTCTCAATGATCTCAGAATCTACCCAGCACAGTGTTGCCATCTGGGTAATATGTACATGGAATATTGTACCATTTCTCATGATGCATATTGCGGCAACAGGCCACGCACCACCTCTGACTCTAGGATAGCACCACCCACTGGGCCTGTTTTTGATTATAGTCTGTAGGACTATTTTGGAGTACTGGAAACTGCTCAGCATTGAACTGCACGTTATTTTATCCGGCTGTTTGTATATTGCCTGCATTTTTACATTGTCATCCGTGTCTTAGGCGACCGGTAATAATTTTGTATCATTAGGAAAGCATGTTAGAAAGACTGACTGTACGCATGACGGTATGTCTGAAAGAGCCACCACAAGCAGTATCGATCCCAGTTCTTGGACGTACCCCGCTGCGAATTGATGCCTCTCCAAAGTTGGATAAATAAGTCGATAGACAGATAGATAGATAGACACATTGTTGCATGGGGGAGAGAGGGGGAGAGACAAAGAGAAAGAGAGAAGGGGAGAGAAAAATATTTTGATGACCGCACGTGATCAGTCTTTGCAATTGTGTCGCTGTTTATGCAAATAATCTGAGGATTAGGATTAGTCTAAACTAGTAACCTAATAATCTAGCACATTGTATCTATATGATTATTGGATTAGACTGTTTTGTTACACAAAATCAAAATACACCAAGCACCTGAGGCCTACTACTCCATCCATCCATTCATCCATCCTATACATATACATACATATATATATATATATAATATATATATATATATATATATATATATATAATATTGAGGTCTCTTTCTTTCTTTTGTTATCTTACCGTTTTACCAATATATATATATATATATATATATATATTCTTAAATATGTCCATACATATATGCCTAAAGGAGAACTTTATGAACGTAAAGTTTTCAGAAAAATAAAGCAACCAGCTGTCTCGTGTCCTACAATCACCATCTGTAAGCGGAATAGCAGAAATACACAAGACTTTTCTCAAGTTTAACAGGTAATACTCTTTCCGTTTCCTACATATCAATGACGTGGCTGTGTGGCAAGAAACTTGCTTCCCAACCTCATGCATATATTTTGAAAAGGGATCCGCTCTTGAATTTTATGAGGGAAACACTTTCCAAATATTTGGTTCTGTTGATGTCGTTCCATGTTCCACATCTATCTCCACATTCTTCTACTAAGAATTTTGATTTATTCTCTGATTTGAATTCTGCCCCTGTGAGGTATTTTTAAAGATTTTTTGGTTGGCGTCTGCTATTCCGGAAGGTGTTTTTTCATTCAGATTTTTCATTTTGAGGCTTTGTGGGAGTACAGGTAAGTTCGATTTTATGGC
>NW_021831890.1:10000-27500 GCF_006345805.1 Octopus sinensis | reverse complement strand
TTTAATTAACTATATCTGTTATTGCAGGAATCCCTACCAACAGATCAATATGTTCTGCGTTTGGAAGAAACTGAGGTACAGAAGGAATCTTCTCTCTACTACAAAGCCAAGACCATTGTTCAGAATTAAGAATTCCCATGAATGAGACTTTACGCGAAATCGAGGAGAGACAAACGGTATCTGGAATCATCACGAAAAGTGCAACATGTTTCGAGAACTTTGTTTCCTTCAAGGCTTTTCGTTTTCCTATCTGTGCATTTCTGATGATTATGTCTCGTTTTAAGAGGAATAACTATTGAAATAGACTTTGAGAGAGACAGTGTTATCATCATGAAAATTATTAGAGCTTTAGAACAAATGTTTTTTATTGCAACGCGCTTGCTCTTACATGACAATCTGATTTAGAAATCCGTTTATTTTGGGTAGAATGTAAGGCGGGAAAGAATACGGTCGTTTGTTGCGCAGAAACTGATCAAGGAAAGATGTATTTGCACAGTGAACAATTTCAAGTTGAATTTTGCATACCTTACCGTTTCAAAAGACTTCAAGTACAAGAAAAAAGTGCAGTATTTACTGGAATTTAGTGTAGGATATAAGATTCTCCATACAAAGGTGGCATTTCCAAAGGAAATTTGATTGAGAAAGTTATGCATAAGCCAATGTTAACGGTGCGAGACGAATAGCCGTATGGTTAGGTGCCAGTGGAATTATTTCTCGAATGGGAACATTGCGAAATTGTAAGATTTCCAGTAAAGGATGAGGAAATTTGGCAAATACAATAAAATTAGTGAGTTGTAAAATTGGGTAAAGGTGAAAGCACGTTGACAGGTTACTCTCGTTCCACACCTGATCATTAGAGCGGGGTTTCGATTCTAAAACAGAGCAGTTTGTTATGCTCTGGGACAAACCTTTCATTTCACGTTGCTCCAGTTCACTCTGCCATAAATGAGCCTCCACGCGAGGGTTTCGCATTCCGCCTATCGTAGATGTTGTGGTTTCGGTCACTGAAATGAAAGGGTCACCGGGTAAGTGAAACTATGAAGGCTGGAGTCGAGTAGTGACTGATTATGATACGAGATCATAAATGTCAAGGCATTGGTAAATTCGTTCGTAGAAGAGAGGAGCGTGGCTGGCGAAGAGATTAGAATAGTTGAGGGTCATTCTCGTAGCCATAGTGAATGCATGTAGTGATAATACGCTCTATCTCTATCTGTATATGTCTTATATATATATATATATATATATATATATATACTCTTTGCTCTCTTTACTCTTCTATTTGTTACAGTCATTTGACTGCGGCCATGCTGGAGCACCGCTTTTAGTCGAGCAAATCGACCCCAGGACTTATTCTTTGTAAGCCCAATACTTATTCCATTGGTCTCTTTTGCCGAATCGCTAAGTGACGGGGACGTAAACACACCAGCATCGGTCGTCAAGCGATGCTAGGGGTGTATATACATATATATACGACAGGCTTCTTTCAGTTTCCGTCTACCAAATCCACTCACAAGGCATTGGTCGGCCCGGGACTATAGCAGAAGACACTTGCCCAGATGCCACGCAGTGGGACTGAACCCGGAACCATGTGGTTGGTTAGCAAGCTACTTACCACACAGCCACTCCTATATATATACATATAATATATATAATATAATATATATATATATATATATATATATATATATATATATTATATATTCAATAACTTTTGCTTGTCTATTTTGTCTCTCTGTCTTATCTCATGGTACGATATGAACATTTAACGTGGATTTTATAGTCAGTTTCGACTGCTATTTCGGCATGGTGGTGTCTCTCAGACACCCTCATTTTTAATTGTATATATATATATATATATATAAGAATGAATGTTTTTATATATAATGAACGTGAAATACAGGAAGGGACGAACACGGAACACAGACAAATCATTCGAAGCCTTCAATCTTCAGTCAGACACCGAATCATCATAGCAAATTTCGGCTGTTCAATTCTGATATTTGCTCTAACTCGGCCAGCCCCAAGAAAAAAAACTAAGCTGTAAGCATTAGATTTCTTGGTAGAAGACAGGAATGTGAACGCACAAGACGGATGTGAATACAAGAGACGAAAACGAAATTGAAAACAGTAATGAAAACAAAATATATATAACGGTGGTTGTCATACGACTTTAGACCAAATGAGACAAAACAACACAACATAGCTGGCGTAGAAATAATTACCGTTTCGGTAGCGGGGACACATGTTGGTCGAGATACGAAGGCCAACAGAATGGTTTAAGAAGCAGCAGGTCGCAGGAGAGAGAGAAAGAGAGACAGATATATATATATATATATATATATATATATATAAATATGTGTGTGTGTGTGTGTGTCTTACCTTAAGGGATAAGTAAACTGCACATACACACGCATGCACATATGCAGATAGACAGAAATAAAGGGATATAGAGTTATAGCAATGTTCTTAATTATGTACAATACACAGTCATGCTTATATATAATCACATTTACATGTGCTTATTTATGTATGAGTTTGTACACACACACACACATATATATACATACATGAAGACATACATACATATATACATGAATACATGTATATATACATATATGCATACATAGACAGAAAGATACGCTCGCGCTCGCTCAAATACAGTCTGAGATATATACACACACATCATAAACACATGTATAGAAGCAAAGACACAAATAAACACACACCGATATATGAGAGAGAAATTAAAGTGGAGCGAAAACCAGATGATAACTATGTGTTTCTTTTTTTATCTATTTTTTCTTTTATATCATTCATCTCTCTGACCAATTCCTGATTAGATTTTCTGCTTTGAGTCTGTCGGTTTCATTGCAGAGTTAACACGCGGAACAAATATATTACGCTCCCGCCTTATCAAATACCTCTGGTTGAGTTATGATAAAATCGCGACCACCACCACCACCACCGCCACCATCGCCGACAACATCGCCGTCTTTACTGCTACCGTCATCATATTCAAAATCATCACTCTTATCCGCATCATCATAATCATCATCGTTATGCATTAATCATCATTATTAACAGTTCCCTCATGGTAATTACTTATATCATTATTAATTCCTCTTCTTCTTCATCATCATAATCATCCTCATCCTCATCATCATCCCCATCCTCATCGTCGTCATCATCATTACTATTATTATTATTATCATGGAGGCGATCTGGCAGAATCGTTAGCAAGCTGGACGAAATGCTTAGCGGCATTTTGCCCCTCGCTACGTTTTGAGTTCAAATTCTGCGGAGGTCGACTTTACCATTTATTCTTTCGGGGTCGATCAATTAAGTACCAGTTGAACACTGGGGTCGATCTAATTGACCCATCCCTTCCTCAGCATCTCAGCGCTTGTGCTTATAGGAGAAAGGATAATTATTATTATGTTCATTATTATTATTATTATTATTATTATTATTATTATTATTATTATTGTCGTTGTTGTTATTATTATTATTGTTGTTATTATTATTATTATTATTATTATTATTATTATTATTATTATTATTATCATTACTAATAATAATAATTAAGACGTCACATAGTATCCAATACCGTGGTATTGTTGACTGAAGATATTGTGTCTACCGGAGGTTTGTACTGTTTGTCAAGTCACAACAAGGACCTCAGTCTGACACTACTTTACGCAATATTCGTGCATTTCCAAATAATAGCGATTTTTGCAGTACACCTTGACTGTAGGATATTTCTAAAGTTTTCAGATGTTTTTTTTTTTCAGATTGGGTGGTATTGAACCCAACGCCCCGATGACAATAGAGACACTCTTTATGTTTGACTCTCGCAGCTGCCACATCTTAGCAATCTCAATTCTTTTCTCTTTCTTTCATGATAACATATTGGTCTCCTGGAACTGACAGGTCGATTATTAGGCAGTCTGGTTTGTCCCTCCTAAAGATTACTATATCCGGCCTTAGGTGCTCTAACACCTTGTCTATCTAGAAGTCCCAGAGGATTTTTGCCTTCTCCTTTCCTTTCATTACTTTTTCCAGTGAATGTTGGTACCAAGCACGCATTACCTCGTATCCATATTTCCGGCATATTAGCCAGCGAAGGCTTTTGGCTACCTTGTCGTGTCTGCGCTTGTACTCTTTCTGCGCAAGACTTTCACAAGTTCTAACAATGTGAGTCACGCTTTCGACCCTCTACCCACACGTTCTGCTGACGTCCAGTGCACTTGTGTGGTATATATGTCCCTTTTCACTGAGTTGGTATTCAATGCTTGATCCTGGGCAACGATTTTTGCTTTGTCTTCGTATGTCCTGAGTGAAAGTCTCACTCAAAGACCTCACTAGACAGCCAGTTATAAAATTTCAAGAAGATATTAATCCTACGATGTTTGGCGCCTTCAATGTTAAGGGATTTCTGTTGTTGAAAATTGAAAGAAGGAAAACAGTATGCCCAAGACGCTGCAATATTGGAAGTGTCACCAGGCGTTACTGTGGTTGATGACGTAAGAAAAACCTTTGTATTTATACCTAGAATTTAAACAGAAATTGCTGCGAATGTGATCACCTGCTTGAGAGTAAATCTAATACAGTCAAGGAAAATTAAACAGGATTATGACAATAACAATCGGAAAATAAGAAAATAAAAACAATGTTAAAAAACCATCTCCAGCGATTTCAGAGAGGAAACTTCGTTTGATTCTGTAACAGCAAGAAGGATGTATATGCAATTAATTGGTGGCAACAAATAATACGTAATTGGAATACAAATGCGAAATCACATACACCGGAAATACTGAATTCCCAATCGAACAATCCAACAAAATCTAAAACTGTTAGCAAATCAGAAACGAGAGTAAACTGCAGTACACTAAGTGGGAGTATATCCAGGAGGCATGAATAGAGTCGTATACAACAAGAGGCAAACAGCATATGACATTGGTTGCTGTCTGCGAGTTTAAGATAGAGACGGGGCAATGGCTGGCGCAGTTTGAACGACGGCAGACTTGTTAATGGTCCTATTATAGTTGGGAAGATGGGTGAGCAAATAAGGTGAACATTGTACCGATCAACAGCCACCAGGCCAGAGTAATGTGAATAACACTGGTCAACACGATTTTTCCGTGTTTTTTTAATTTGATGATACTGAATCTAAAAATGACCTTAGCTTTTCATGGTTAGCTACCGTTTTTGTCGTACTGAAATTGCTCATTTTTGGAAAAAAAGATCAATTTACGATCTTGGCTGATCGCAAAATTTATTTAAAAAAGGTAGTAGAAACCCATGAATTTTCAGGTAGGCTGAGCAATTTATGTCAGCCACCTAAAACAAACTATTTTTATAAGACAAAATGCGTTTTTGAGTCAAAATTTTAAAAATAGAAGTACCGAATTTTTCCAATTCATTGCCAAAATTCAAATTAACTGATAAACCTTATCAGTAATACACTTTAGTAAACCTGATAATTAACGTGACATCAAAAACAATGAAACCCTAAAATCTTCTGTTTGATATTCATAAATCTATCCCATCACTTTTATCTCTTCACTACGAAAGGAAACCAAGCACATTAAGAGCTTTTGTTTTTACAGTTGGAAAAAAAACTCCAACTAAATTCATCCCAATTGAATGCACTTATTCCATTGTACATGATGAACATCATGAAAATGGTTTTACCTTAAAATCCGCCCTCCACGCGGGATAACGAAGATACGACGTAGAATCAGCGTAACGACTCTTTCGGCTTTTCTTATTGACAGTTTTAGGAGTCTTTGCGAAGGACATTAGGAAAGATCAAATTACCTAAATGTGAACACGCAAAGTGTAATGTAAGTGCTCAACCAACTCATGTTCTTTTTTATCATAGCTTGGTCAACAAAGTGGCTACACGAAATGCCCATGTTTTTTTTTTTGTGTGTGTGTGAGTATATGTGGGACAGTTGAGCAAAAGAGGAACACTGGAAAGGGAAAGATTAACCACCCCGAGAGTTGAAAAGAACGTTGTTAGTTATTGTTGACGTGGTGAAAAACTTCTTAGGCAATCGCCGGGCCGAAAACTACAAAGAGTTATTGGAAAAGCTGCTGAAAACTTTACATGACATAGGTGCTAATATGAGTATTAAGGTTCATTTTTTACATAGCCATCTAGATAAATTTCAGGATGATTGCGGCGATGTGAGTGATGAGCAAGGAGAACGATTCCATGAGGATATCAAAACAATAGAAGAGCACCACCAGGGACGGTGGGACAAATAAATGATGGCTGACTACTGCTAGAGTATCAAATAACATTGAACATAACAGACAATCAAGACAGAGAAAATTTTTACCATAGTTCTTATGTCACGGAGGTTTTTATTTCTGCTGTCAGTTATTTAATGATTTGATGAAAATACTTGTTCGTCTTGGTGTATTCAATCGTGTTATTTTAAAAAACTTAGGGTCTGATTTTTATTTTAAATAGTATTTCTCAATAAGCAGATCAATATTTTTGGTTTAAATATGAATTGAGAGGTTTCTACGATTTTACTTTGAAAAATATTGCCATAGATCAATATCAAATATACAGAAAACAAATGAAAACAATGCTTTTCCCCACCCCAAAACATGAGGCATATCTATACAACAAAGACGTTAGCTAACCAAGAAAAAGTAAGGTGTAAGGTCATTTTAAGATTTAGCGTCCTCAAGTTACCTAAAAAAGATGTTTGGTGTCTCGACATTATTTCAAATAAATTTTTTGGGGTTGACCAGTGAAATGGACACCAAATAATTGACATCTTATAAGACAATTCCACCCAATAACTAAATAAAATGTAATTAATCCGTGGAATTTAGCTAGCTTTCCGTGCGTCTTCAATATGGAAGATTGAGAACAAATATGACTGGTGGCAAACGGAAAACAAATAGTTGATATATATATATATATACATATATGGTGTAATAAATAAAATATATGCATACATACAAACATATATGTACGTACCTACATCTACATGTGTATATACATGCATATATAAATATATATACGTGAATACAGGACACCACAAATAGACGTAGAATTCGACGAGAAACGAAAAAGTGAAAACAAGCATGGAATGGACCATTTTTTTAACAACGAAAAAACAGAGTACAAGACAACTACACAAGGAAAAATCCCCTTCATCAGCTGTCCCTAGTTCAACTCCAGCGTGTTTCGAAGGTAAGGACAGAACACGACTCGTCGAACTAGTCCTTCTTGCGAAAGAATTAAATAAAATTCCTTTGCAGAGGGGTAAAAACAAGGAAAAAAAAACCCTGCATGTAGAGACATCCTTTTTGCCGGAGATTGTCTGCAGACGCAGGGACAGAACGACTGAGGAGCCGCCGGTTGCCGAAACAGACACTCCGAGTATTTTCACCAGGTTGTGGCCCTAATACCACTCGGTGTCAGACCAATCCGCCTTGGGTGGCCTTCCAGGAACAGAAGTCCCGACGGCATGGCTCTGACACTACCCGTTGCCAGCGTCCACACGACGGTGAGGAGGGGATGGCCTTTGGGGACATATATATATAAATATATATTATAGTATATATATATATACATATATATATATATATATATATATATATATATATATATTATATATATATATATATATTATATATTATATATATATATATATATATACGTATATATATATATATATATACATATGCAGATGTGAGTGCATCCTTGCTATATTGCAATTCTGAATGAATATATTTTTTTCATCCATTGCGATCGCGTATGTGAGGTGAAATGTATGTTTATATCATTTGAACCTTTGTTTGGTTACAAAGGACGTCGGCAATGGGCAATTTTTAGATGGTTTTGTGACATCACACTCACACACACACAACACACACACATACACACGTGCAGACTCCTGTGCTGTGTGTATGTGCGTAAATATGAATGTATGGGTTTATATCTATCGATTGATCCGTACATATCTATCTATCTCTCTCTATATATATATATATGTATATATATATATAAGTATGTACGTATATATATATATATATATATATATTGTAGTATATATATAGTAAGTATGTACTATATATATATATAATATGTATGTATATATGCATATTCATATATGAAGATACATATCAATATATAATATATACATCAATATATAATATATATATATATAGATATATATATATATATATAGAGAGAGAGAGATGAGAGAGAGAGAGAGACGCACAAGAACCTTTTACATAATCTGTCCTGATAAACATATATGTTTGTGTATGTCAACACGTACATTCACACACACACACACAACACACGCAGACCACACAGAGCCATGTACACGAATGCCTATTCCATCCTTCCGAGACTGTAGAGCCGAGTTAATATGAATCTATATTAACTTGTGTGTGTGTGTGTTTATGTGTGTTTATGTGTTAGTATCTATACGCTTATTTATGTCTGTGTTTCAAAGTTTCTGTCTTTATGACAGAAAGAGAGAGAAAGAGAGATTGAGAAAGAGAGATTATATATGTGCGTGTGTGAGTGTGTGTATTTGCGTGTGTGTGTAAGTGCCTGTATACATCGTTCAGCATGAGAGTTGATGTATGTGTCTATATTTTACTTTCATAAAATATTTGGCCTAAGTAAACATTGAGAATGTAATAACACGCGACACAGAAAAAAAACCCATTCGTAAACATAATAAAAAAACCATGCACAGACACATTCAATATATTAATGCCCCGAAAAGGAGACATACACTATATATTTCTTCTTAATAGTTGTTTTTGCAGTTTCACGCTTGTTGTTTTTTGGGCCAAATAAGATTTTTTTGGTTTTTAAATCTATTTCGTATAATTTCATAACGTTGTCATCTCCCAAATAGTTTACACTATCTAAATATATATGTGCTACATGTGGCCACCACTCCATGCATGTGTACGTGTACCAGTATATATGTATATATGCATGTATATACATGTATATATATATATATATGTATGTATGTATGTATGTATATACATATATATACACACATACACAAACACAGGTGAAATTACTATAAACAATACTACACACGATGTAATAATACATATGGGAACACCTATAAACATGGGCAAACAATATACTGCACAACACACTCACACAAAAATATACACACACACTGACTTATATTTCTAGATCAATCTATCCATATATATATATATATATATATATATATATATATATATATATATGTGTATATGTGTATATATATATATGTATATGTATATATATATATATATGTATATGTGTGTATATATATATGTATGCATGTATGTACGTACAAATGTTGCTTCTTGATTTATTCTAAGCTATTGTTTTGCTTCCATGTTTGTCCTCCTGTCTCTATATTTACACAGATATCTTATATACGCACGCGTATACACATGCAAATTATACACATGTATATGAAAATATTTGTAAACATGTACCAACAAATACATGTATGTGTATGTGTCTGAGTGCGAGGGCTAGTTCTTGTTTGTTTGTTTATATGAATAGGCGTATAGACAAAGAAACACATAGAAATACTTCATTTTGTGTGTAATTTTGTGTAAATGTCTCACGTTTGCTCTATGAATCCTTGGAGAGAAATGTTATGAGAAACTGTGTATTCATGTATCTGTATCGTGTTTGTTTATTCAACTTGTGAAACATCTTAATTTACTCCTTTTTCCTTTGGCTGTATGTTTTTTTTGAGTGCATCAGTGCATGTACGTGTGTCTCTGTATGAGAACATATAAATGTTTAAGCAGTAGTGTTTGTCAGTCAATTTTATTTTCCCGTCCCACAATGCTCAGCTCAGCCAATGTGTACGACTCTCTGTTCGTTGATTAGGAATCTAGTATCTAATAGAAAACATAACTTCATGTGTACTTGTGGACTCTGTGGTTTTTCTTCTTACGTTTGCACACACACACACACAGGAACGCGACACGCACACACTCATACATGACACACTCGCACACACACACACACACAACACTCACACACACACACACATACACACATGCAACTATTTTCGTATGTATGTATGTTTACATATATGTGTTTGTGTATCTAGAAAAAGATATCCATCCACGTCTAACACACTACCTCCCACTCACTTTCTTGCTCTCTCCAGTAACATATACATACATGCATACATACATACATACATACATACATACATACATACATACATACATACATATATACATACATTCATGCATACATACATACATACATACATACCTACATACATACATACATACATACATACATACATACATACATACATTATTTGATCTATACACTCTGCTTGCACCACTTGTCTGTAATCAACATTTGGATGAATAAAATTTTCAGTATTCCAAATATTAATATTCAATGCAATCTCTCAAGCTCCTTAGAGAAGATGCCATAGTGTTAGGCAAAGAAATTCCTTATCTTACGTATGTTTATTCTTAACTTTGACGCAAAACAACACGCTTGTACATATTTAGAAATGCAAAAAGGGAAAATCAGCAATCATAGAATTGCACAATGAAGATAAATGCGATTAACGTAAGGTACCTTTGTTCCGATTCGTATCGTTTATGAAAGAGGAGGAAAAGGCTTAAGTGAATTTCTGTTTTTAAAAGTAGAGAAAAAGCATGATATCAAACATTACAGAGAGAGAAAGAAGGGGAGAGAGAGAAAGGAGGAGAGAGAAAGAGGGAGAGAGATGCGTGTGCATGCGTGCGCAAGTGCGTATATATATATATATATATTCTGTTGTGTCTGGAGAGAGTCATTTTCTGTTTGTGCCTTATGATTTAAAAAAATCACCGGTAAAATTTCCCCTTATTTCTTATTTTCATTTTCCTAAAATTTTTTGTTGCGTCTTGCAACCTTTTCAATTGTCTTCAAGAGTCAAGAACTCAGAACGTAGCGGCAGACAAAATACCCATTTCTTTACTACTCGTAAGGGGCTAAACACAGGAGACAAACATGGACAGACAAACGGATTAAGTTGATTACATCGTTCCCAGTGCGTAACTGGTACTTAATTTATCAACCTCGAAAGGATGAAAGGCAAAGTCGACCTCGGCGGAATTTGAACTTAGAGCTTAACGGCAGACGAAATACGGCTGCGCATTTCGCCCGGCGTGCTAACGATTCTGCCAGGTATATTGTTTTCCTGACCTTGCTCCGGGTGACTTTTGGTTGCTCTCCAAGCTGAAGAAGGATGTCAGGGGTCAGTCATTTGGAAGATGAAGGAGGCTGAGTCAAGGAGCCTGGACACCTACACATGGCAGAAATTCTATAGGGCTTTCAAGAAGTGCTTGAAGCAACAGAACAAGGGAATTCAAGGGGATTCGGGTTTTGTACTTTGAAATTAAATGTCTTTCCTGATAAAGTATCAAAACTTCTGGAATATACCCTGTCTCTCTCTCTCTCTCTCTCTCTCTCTAGTCTGCCTAACTGTCTCTCTCTCTCTCAATCTATCTAACTATCTATATACATATACACACGCACACACACACATATATATATATAGATGTATACACACACACACATATATATGTGCACGTACACACATACATACACACATATATACTTATACTTATACATATAATTATACATACACACATACATATATATATTGAGAGAGAGAGAGGAAGGAGAGAGAGAAAGAGAATGAGAGTGAAAGAGATGTCTATGTGTGCGTCTGTTTGCATTTGGGTTTGTGTGGACGTGGGTGCGCGGAAGCATTTGTGTACGTTTCTCTGTGTATCATTCCGTACTCTATCGCTGACCAAAACTTACTTCGTTTCTTAATATACGTGTTTCCACTTTTTCAATCAGAATCTGCCTACTAATCGCAATGTTCAGCTTCAAATTTCAAAGACTTTGTAGGTCGTTTGTCGCCGTCGGAAACCAATAAGCCACGCCATTTTAATACCATTTTCTTTCTTTTATTCATTCTTTCTTTCTCTATACATTTATATATTTCTATTTTGGTTTTTTAACAGTTTTTAATGTGTTTTATACGTTTCTATAGTTACAATCAGTTTTCCTCTTCACTGATTCCCAGTGTGTGGTGTTATATTATATATGTATATGTATAGCTCTCTTCTATGTCGTTATCGCTGCCATCTTGTCTGTCTGACTGATTCTGTGTCTCTCCCAATATCTCTCTGTCGATTTTTCTCTCTTTCTCTCTGTATATAAACCTCTCTCTCTCTCTCTCTTTGTTATCCCTCTCAGTCTGGCCACTTCCTCTCGCTTTTCTACTCCTTACTATTCCTTCTGACGCTTTTATATTTTATGTTGATAATCATTCTCCTCAACTGATATCCACCTGCGATGTCACTGGAAAGTACAAGCTAGGAAACAAGAAAAAAAAAGGAAAATTGAGATTAGAATATTTTTTCTGTTGCGTGTCCTTTACAGACCAGTTCCGTAGAGATATTCGATGAGCGATGAATCACAGTGAATATAAACATTATTTTAAAACCACAACTTAAAAGTGACTTTCATGAGCTACTGGTCCTTGTTTGTAGCTTGTTCTTTGAGGAGAGTGTGTTCGTTATAATGCTCGGTTATGATCAGCGGTTTCGTTCATATACATTTTTTGACAACGGGTTTCACGGCGGATATAAGCCGACTATTTTCGATGGACTTTTGTTCCGTGACTCTAAACAAGCTTTAGGAAAACAAGACGTGTCTACCATAGAGTGTTTCCAGTTACTACCAGTGCCTATCTCTTTATTTTTGTTGATGTTCACCAACCTATCAGGAAATGAGCTGCTAACCACAGTTAATGTATCGGTATACCTATTGATGTTTCATACATTACCTTTCCATATACATATATATGTATATATGTAGGCGCAGGAGTGGCTGTGTGGTAAGTAGCTTGCTAACCAACCACATGGTTCCGGGTTAAGTCCCACTGCGTGGATCTTGCGCAAGTGTCATCTGCTATAGCCCCAGGCCGACCAGTGCCTTGTGAGTGGATTTGGTAGACGGAAACTGAAAGAAGCCTGTTGTATATATGAAAAAATGACGGTGCCCCGGCATGGCCGCAGCTCGTGAGCTGAAACTAGATAAAATAAAATAAAATAAAAAAATACATGTATATATGTATGTATGTGTGGAGGCGCAATGCCCCAGTGGTTAGGGCAGCGGACTCGTGATTATAGGATCGCGGTTTCGATTCCCAGACCGGGCGTTGTGAGAGTTTATTGTGCGAAAACACCTAAAGCTCCACGAGGCTCGGGCAGGCGGTGGTGGCGATCCCTGCCGTACTCTTTCGCCACAACTTTATCTCTCTCTTTCTTCTGTTGGCATGCTCACCTAGCCAGCGGCGAAGCGCATTGTAACCAGCGATGTGTAGCAACATCTGATAGCCTGGTCGATCACGGTGATCACGGTGAATGTATGTATGTATGTATGTATAGTCAATTCAATTAAACGAATAGAAACGAACATCATGAGGACGTGCATAAGATATGTATTAGCTTGAAAATCGGTAAACGGAGAGAGATTGACGTTTCGAGCATAGCTCCATGTTGGATAGGTGAACGAGAAAGATCGAAACAAGAAAGAGACATCGCCAACGGCATACGTGTATTTGCATTGTTGAAGTGACCGGAAGTATAAAGATTCATGTATGTAGGTGTTTCCGTCTGTCCATGGCATTTGTAAGAGAAACTTGGCCTGTAGGTTGCGCAATATGATATATATATATATATATATGTGTGTGTGTGTGTGTGTGTGAATGTATTTGTGTGTGTGTGTGTGTGTGTTTGTGTGTGTGTGCGAGCGTGTGTGTGTGTGGAGGCGCAATGGCCCAGCGGTTAGACAGCGGACTCGCGGTCGTAGGATCGCGGTTTCGATTCCCAGAACGGGCGTTGTGAGTGTTTATTGAGTGAAAACACCTAAAGCTCCACGATTCTCCGGCAGGAGGTGGTGGCGATCCCTGCTGTACTCTTTCGCCACAACTTTCTCTCGCTCTTTCTTCTTTTGGCCAGCGGAGTGGCATCATTTGAAAACTAAAACAACACGAAGCGTATTGTGACCAGCGATGTGTAGCAACATCTGTTAGTCTGGTCCGTCACGGTGATCACGGTGATATATATATATATATATATATATATATATATATATATCACCGTGATCACCGTGACCGACCAGGCCATCAGATATATATATATATATATATATATATATATTATATATATATATATATATATATAATATATATATACATATGTAAGTATGTATATATGCACGGATTACAGCATATTATGTTGCCAATACTAGAAATATAAGTGTCTGATTTTGAGGGAGAGCGTATTGTGGGTGAATCTGAGAGTAGCGTTAGTCAGCGTAACATTGTATATAACCTTGGAATTTGTTTAGTCACAGCCAATCACATGTTTGTTCTATTCCTCGGCGAAAGTATCAACGTCATTCCACGCAGGTCAACCCGGGAACGTTGACAAGTCTCTTCAGACTGTCAAGGGGATTATCGATAATAATCTACGTTGCAGAGTAACTCCAAATGATTCGCAATATTTCTATGAAGTATTACCATCCACTTGTTTATAATGGCAGAACAGCTCTAAGGAAACCTCTTTTTCGGTCTCCAAATAACCAAAGAAGAAACGAGAAATTAATCTTTAAAAATGATAACGTTCATTTGCTGTTGAGCTGAGTAAAGCATACTATTTTGTACATTTTGTGAGGAATATATGCAATGTATCGCGGTTCAGTTTCAAGGGGTCCATTTCAATCATTAAACTAATGCCCAGCCGGTTTTTACCCTGTATATTATCTGAAGAAACTCAAAATCTACCTCAATACATCATTTACCGTTTTCTTTATTTTTTAAAACACTATAATGTGAAGCATGAGCGAAAATCGTCTGCTTTATCAAACAGAACGAACAGACGCTTTCACTGCATCATCTATACTTTTATAATTTCACATCTTCCTAACTTTCCAGTCTTCATTTGCGGAAAAATAGAGGTTATATCTATTATTTTCTTGATGTACACCATCGGTTTCACGCTTTTCCTTCAAGACTGTGTGTATGTAATTTTTTATGTTATTATTTATGAGAGAAATGAGAGAGTTGAACGATATAATGAAATCAGAAATTTGAAGTGTGAAGAGGATTTTATAATGTAATATAGAATTATCAGCGAGACAATGGTTCTGATTACAAATTAGCAATTATCTTCAGCGAGTTAGATATGGTCAAGGAGTTCGGGTTTCCAAGTGTGAAGTTTTGCGATCTGACAGATTTCCAATGTAATCTGTCACATCTTATGATTTAGTGTTCACACATGACTAAACATAAACGGTAGATCAAAACAAGCGAATCTCTCTCCCTCTCTTCTACTCAGTCTATCTTTCCTTACCTAACTCTCATTATATATAGCTTCCTATATTTCTTATCTCTCCCACTCTAAGAGAGAGATATACAGCTTTAACGTTTAATCACAAGCAGTCGTTTCCGCTAAAAACGAACTGTATATATGTGTATATGTATGTATGTATGGATATGTATGTATGTATGTATGTATGGATGGATGGATGGATGGATGGTGGATGGATGCATATATGTATGTATAAAAGTGCCTCTCTTTTTATCTATCTATATTTTCATCTCTCTATCGCTCTGTCTCTGTCTATTTGTCTGCCTCTCGCTCTCTCCCTAAGTATATATATATGTGTGTGTGTGTATGTATGTTTGTATGTATATATATATATGTGTGTGTATGTATGTACGTATATATATATATACATATATATATATGTGTGTATGTGTGTGTGTATATATGTATGTATATTTATAGGTATATATTTACATAGTGAATTCAATGAATAAACAGTTAAAAAAAACTAATACAAAAGGAAATGAAAAAAGAAAAGAGAGAACAACGAACGTGAGGACGTGCACGATAATTATATCAGTTTGACGCTGACGTTTTGAGCATGGTCTTCGTCGGAAACGAGAAAATGAAAAGTTCAAGGAAGAAGGAAAATCGCCAGTAGCCCACATTTACATATATGCATACATAAATATACACATGTAATATATATATATATATATATATTATATATATATATAATATATATAGATATATATATAATATATATATATATATATAATCAATATAGGGTGGCAAAAATTTGTAGAATTTTTTTGCCACCAGCGGCCTAGTGGGAAAAAATTAAATAGTCATAGACCATTTTTACGTTCCTTGATTGTGATGTTGAACGTAAAAATGGTCCATGACTATTTAATTTTTTCCCACTAGGCGCTGGTGGCAAAAAAATTCTACAAAATTTTTTGCCACCATATATGATTAATTATGAATTTTTGGTTAATTCCGTAATGGAATCGGCGGATTATATTTATTGCTGCCGATAAATTTGGCGCGAGAGCGATGATTTGAAAATTTTAGGTAGATATTGCCGAGGCAGGGTCGGAAATGCCTCGTGAAAATATATGTTCCGACTTGGCTATTTCTTACTGATGAATCTAAGGGCCTATGGAAGATTGGCTTGATTTAATTTAATCAGGTTAGTTACCATGAAAACAGTAGATGAAACGGTGCATCGTATAAGAAATTACAGGGTAAATGTTTTTAATTTTCTCCTGGTTTACTAATTGATGTTTATTTGCGGTTGACGGTTGAAGCTTTGGCTGTTATTTCTAGTGGGTGAATGGCCTATTATGGGCCGTTCCTTGATTGTGATGTTGAACGTAAAAATGGTCTATGACTATTTAATTTTTTCCCACTAGGCCGCTGGTGGCAAAAAAATTCTACAAAATTTTTTGCCACCCATATTGATTAATTAGAATTTTTGGTTAATTCCGTAATGGAATCGGCGGCTTATTTTATTTGCTGCCGATAAATTTGGCGCAGCGAGAGCGATGATTTGAAAATTTTAGGTCAGATATTGCCGAGGCAGGGTCGGAAATGCCTCGTGAAAATATCTGTTCCGACTTGGCTATTCTTACTGATGAATCTAAGGGCCTATGGAAGATTGGCTTTGATTAATTTAATCAGGTTAGTTTACCATTAAACAGTAGATGAAACGGTGCATCGTATAAGAAATTACAGGGTAAATGTTTTTAATTTTCTCCTGGTTACGAATTGATGTTTATTTGCGGTGGAAGCTTTGGCTGTTATTTCTAGTGGGTGAATGGCCTATTTGGCCGTTCCTTGATTGTGATGTGAACGTAAAAATGGTCTATGACTATTTAATTTTTTCCCACTAGGCCTCTGGTGGCAAAAAAATTCTACAACATTTTTTGCCACCCTATATTGATTAATATATTATATATATTATATATATTATATAATATATAATATATATACATATAACATATATAGATATATATATACATATATACATATATATATACAATGATGTTGTATATATATTATA
>NW_021831890.1:0-2500 GCF_006345805.1 Octopus sinensis | reverse complement strand
CGCTTATCTACGAACAAGTTATGTTTAATAATAAAATCACCTATTTGCCTACGTTTTCACATCATCTTCTTCGGAATAGTTCACTTGCACAGCAATACACCGGTCCCAGTGTTCTTGATACTTTTGGATTCGCTCTGGATCACAACAACATCGAAAAATACCTTGGGAATGAGAACCCACGTTCAAAAGACACTGGGTTCCTCGTGTTACAGCTTTGCGATGTTCCTCTACCCTTATTTTGAGGGGGCGGCATGTTTCGCCTTTGTATAACCTACCACAGCTGCATGGGATGAGTACACGCAGTTCTTAGTCATATTCTCTTCTATAGGTGGTTTTACACGAAGGAGATTTTTGCGAAGTATTGCATTACTTTTGAATACTGTCCTGATGTCATATGGGCCGCATATCTTTTGTATCTTTCCAGTGAGGCCTTTCACATGGAGTAGACAGACTATGGACAATTTATCGGTTTTATCCTCTCTTTTCTTCATAATTGGAGTGGAGAGTATGGTTTTGGGGTAGTTGTTGCTTAATAGATTGTTACTGAGCTTGATCAATTCTTCGTGTTGGGTATCACAATCGCTAATAATATTCATTACTCGATGTTTTAGGCACTGAGCAATTCCTCTCTTTACACTGTATGGATGGTGGGAGTTAAAGTTCAGGTATCGTTCAGTGAAAGTCGGCTTGCGGAATACGGATGTCCTGAATCCATACTTAGAGGGTGTTATTAATACGTCCAGGAATGCCAGCTGATTGTCTTTTTCTTTTCCCATTGTGAACCGTATGGATGTCTTTATTGAGTTCACATTATCTAACAGCACTTGGACATCTTGCTGGGGGGCCAGAGTATGGTGTCATCAACATATCGTAGCCATAGGGTTGGTTTTGTGGTGTTGATCCTAAAGCCACATTTTCAAAGTATTCTTAAGCAGGCCGAGTGCGGATATGAACAGCATATGCGAACCGGTATTAAGGTATAGGAGGATATTAGATTTATAACCCCAAAATTCTGAGTTCGATTCTAGGCAGTAACATATAATAATTATTAATAATTATTATTACTAATAATTATTATTACTAATAATAATTATTATTATTAATAATAATAATAATTTTAAAAAAATAGCCGGATATATACGTGAGGCGTAACTAATAACGGTAAGTATAGGTATCGATAGACATCCATTTCCGGAGTAAACTGCCCAAACGAATACGCTCGCACGATATCACAATTTAATCTAAAACATTACACACAAGCATAAGCGCATAGATCGTAAGATATGCCAGGTGTATATGTAAACGAACATACACACACGCATAATTTCACTCGATGTTAGTAAATGAAAAGGCAAAAATAAGGAATCTTTGAAGGTGCGAGCTGGCAGAGTCGTTAGCACGCCGGGCGAAATGCGTAGCCGTATTTCGTCTACCGTTACGTTCAAAGTTCAAATTCCGCCGAGGTCGACTTTGCCTTTCATCCTTTCGGGGTCGATGAAATAAGTACCAGTTACGCACTGGAGACGATGTAATCGACTTAATCCGTTTGTCTGTCCTTGTTTGTTCCCTCTGTGTTTAGCCGCTTGTGGGTAGTAAAAATATAGGTATTTCGTCTGCGTTGCGTTCTAAGTTCAAATTACACCGGGTCCACTTTTCTTTTCATATTTTCGGGTTCGATAAATTAAGTACTATTTGTACACTTGATCGATCTAATCGACTGTCCCGCCCCCTCGAAAATTTCAGGCCTTGTGCCTATAGTAGAAAGATTTATCATTATTGGTACTGCTTAAGGCGGGGAGCTGGCAAGATCGTTAGCAAGCCCGGCGTGCTAACGATCCTTCTGTCTTCGTGTTCTTAGTTCAAATGCAGCTGAGGTCGACTTATCCTTTCATCCTTTTGGATTCGATAAAATAAGTACCTGTTGCATACTAGGGTAGATTTAATCAACTGCCGCCTCGCCCAAAATTTCAGGCTTTGTGCCTATAATAGAAAAATCTTGCGACAAATAAGGAATCTTGGGACAAATAAGCTGAAAAGGGACACATGAACCAAGTTATATAAATTGATGTAAGCCAAACCGCCCAAGTACACGCATATAGCATACGTACGTGTAAGATCCTGAGCATAAAGAAAACTGAAATGGGGAAAATCTGGGTAGAAAATATAGGGATATAAGAAGATTCCAAAGAAAATTAAAAAGTAACCTCATTATTATATTGGCTGCGGGGAGGGAATGGTGTTAGTTAGTTAGTTAGTTAGTTAATTTGGCTCAAAAGCAAATAGCAAGGCCATGTAGGGGGACATGGAGTTAAGTACAGGGTGGTGTTCATGTAAAGAGTTCAGGCCACTTGAGGTCCAGCTTGTTCCACGGATCCGCAACCCGGACGGAGAAAGCTCCTCTCCTTCGATTGAGATGAAATCGTCGCAGGTAGAGCTTTTCGGAATGACCCCCCGCAGCCGACGCTCCGGAGCAGGAGTGAAGAACAGCTCTTTCGAGAGG
>NW_021831889.1:25000-34394 GCF_006345805.1 Octopus sinensis | reverse complement strand
TATTGCGGCAGAATTTAAACTCAGAACGTAACAGCAGACGAAATACCTATTTCTTTACTACCCACAAGGGTCTAAACATAGAGGGAACAAACAAGAACAGACAAACGGATTAAGTTGATTACATCGACCCCAGTGCGTAACTGGTACTTATTTAATCGACCCCGAAAGGATGAATGGCAAAGTCGACCTCGGCGGAATTTGAACTCAGACATAGCCTTTCATCCTTTCTGGGGCGATTACTTAAGTAATAGTTGCGTACTTGGGTCGATCTAATCGACTGGGCCCCCTCCCCAGAATTTGGCGGAATTTGAACTCAGAATGTAAAGACAGACTAAATAACGCTAAGCATTTCGTTCGGCGTGCTAACGTTTCTGCCAGCTTGCCGGCTTACTATTCGTGTCATATTATCACGTGTCATGTTTCCACCTTTGGATTCAGACTTAAATTAACTAATTACACGATTGCAAATTTTTCGTACAGTTTATATAAAAATGCATCGAACGTAACAGCATCAAAGTACTTATTCTGTACGGCAACGGGGAGTTTTCATGCCTACTGTTTCCTGATAGTCCGTATGTATCACTTAGGTTTTCGAGGGAGGATGACCTCCCTTTGCAAATATCATAAGGACACTGAAATTGTGTCTAAGGCCAGCTGGAGACGTCGATCTCCTGGGGCTAAAAGCGCCAGTAACACCCACCCCCAGTGGCTAGCCACATTCAGATGGCTAGTACACTTTACGTTGTCGAGCGGTTACTGTTTACATCTTGTTCAGAGATTTATTAATACAATCAATATATTATAATATTATAATATATATTATACTTCCCTGAATAAAGCGGTGTTGCATGCGAACTTAACTGGAAACGTATGTAGGTGTTTGAAAACGCTGTTTGAAAACGCTGTTTACACTGGAGACAAGAAGACATGTCTACAGCGATGTTTCAGATGGTAGCTATGCATTTCTCTCATATAGACGTTACATCATATTTGAACTAATTGCCGAAAATTAACGTTCGACAATAGTACTTGTCTCTATAGGATACTTTCTAGCCAAGCAAATCAAATGTGATGCAACCGAAATAAATTAGATCTGATGCTTAAATGAAACTGTAATCAATTTGGTCGTCTGGACATAAGGACGAACAACCATAGATGCATTTTAGGCATTTAAACAGCGAAGCGAGAGCACAATATCAAAGCTCGGATATTTAAAATATAGAATTCGTCAAGGGAAAAAAAACAAAGAGATACAATCGCTGTATATAAAACCGCTAAGGCAGCGAGCTGGCAAAATATTGGGCTGTCCGGAAAGTTAAGCTACTATAAATCGGCACGAACTTTCCGGACAACCCAATAGTTAGCTTGCTGGGAAAAAATGAAATCGTATCGGCTTTTTATCCGTCATTACGTTCTGAGTTCAATTTCCACCGAGATCGATATTGCCTTTCATCCCTTCGGGGTCGATAAACTAAGTACCAGTTAAATACTAGGGTCGATGTGACCGACTTACCCCTACTCCAAAATTTTCTGGCCCTGTGCCAAAGTTAGAAACCAGTTTTCGATTCATATGTAGTTATAATCGAACACCTCCTTTCATACACACACCATCCATATTATAAGGTCACATGGGTTTAGCTAAAACCGTTGCCAGTTTCACAGCAACTGACAGCCGTCAGTAATCCAAGCCATGGAACATGAGAAATGCTTATGCAAATACACGGAAAAGATTATTATAAATCAATGACAATAAAACATACTATTGTATTAATGATTTCAAGGAATATTGTTAATGAATAAGTATGTCTGAAAATATAATCATATAGATTGTATTATATGTGTCAAGCGGAAGGCGGCGAGCTTGGCAGAAACGTTAGCACGCCGGGCGCAATGCGTAGCGGTATTTTGTCTGCCGTTACGTTCTGAGTTCAAATTCTACTTGTTTAGGTCATTAAACTGCGGCCATGCTGGGGCTCTAACTTGAAGAATTTTACTCTAACGAATCCATCCCATTACTTGTTATTTTTTAAGATTGACACTTATTCGATTGGTTGTTTTTTTCCGAACAGGTAGATTACGAACGCAGACATAAATACACCAACAACGGTTACCAAGCGATGATGGGAGAAAAACACACACATGATTATATATGTGTAGACATATGTATTTATGTATGTATGCATTCATGCATGCATGTATGTATGTATGTATGTATATACACATATATATATGCATATATACACGCACACACACATACGACGGGTTTCTCTCAGTTTCCGTCTCCTAAATCCACTTTCAAGGCTTTGGTCGGCCCGAGGCTATAGTAGATATAACACTTGCCTAAGGTGGCATGCAGTGGAACTGAACCCAGAATCATATGATTGGGAACCATTTTGTATATGTATGTATATATATACGTTTCATTTATTATTTTGCACATTACTTAATCTTTATATATATATATATAATGCACTTTTATCTGCCCTGAAAATACACCCAGTTTGAAGCTATGGGGCTCTCAGAAAGCGGAGATAAATATCAGGTCGACTCATTGTTTAATTTTGACTTTTGTTCCAGCCATTACCAGGATTCGATTAGTGTCCTCTGATCGGTGAGCGAGCGTAACGGCCATTACTTTATGAATAATGCAAACACAATTAGGATTGGCCCAACTACAGCAGTGTAAATATATTTGTTCGAGCGTATTAATTAAGAGGAGCACCAACACATTCGCGCAGACACACACAAATATACACACAAATACACACAAATGCACATACACATACATATACACATATATGTGTGCCTGAGTGTGAATTGTGAATTTGTGTAATGATGTTGAAGCTATCATCCTTATTAACTTCAATGGACACAACTCCAGTCCTTTCCCCACTCGCGTACACCCATTCAAACCTGTATGAATTCTCCATCGCCCTCCCTATCTAAACTGTATTTCCTATTCCCACAGTCCGCCTGCCCTAACCGTATCGTTCTCACGTGTCACCGACTCCTCAAACAACTTCAAATACTTTCTTAACTTCAAATCTAATTTTTCTCGACCATCGCTTAAATCTTCCCCTTAATTTATCAATTCAATATTACCGCCTTATAAGGCAGCGAGCCGGACAAAAATGCTTAGTGGTATTTCGTCCGAGTTTACGTTCTGAGTTCAAATTCCATCAAGGTCGACTGTGCCTTTCATCCGTTTGGGGTCGATAAATTAAGTACCAGCTGCGTTCAAGGGTCGATGTAATCGTTTGATTTTCTCCCCCAAAATGGCTGTCTTTGTGCCAAAATTTGAAGCTATTATTATTATTATTATTATTATTATTAGTATTATCATTGTTGTTGTTGTTGTTGTTGTTGTTGTTACTAAGGCGGCGAGCTAGTAGAATCGTTAGCATGCTGGACAAATTATTTAACGGTATTTTGCCCATCGCAACGTTCTGAGTTCAAATTCCGCCTTTCATCTTTTCTGGATCGATAAAATAAGTACCAGCTGAACACTGGGGCCGTTGTAATCGACTCATCCCCACCACACTCAAGCTGCCTTTGTGGCAAAAATTTGAAATTATATAATAATATTTATTATCATTATTATTATAATTATTATTATTATTATATTATTATTATTATTATTATTATTATTATTATTATTATTATTATTATTATTACTACTACTATTATTATTATTATTATTATTCTATGTTTGACTTTTGCTTTACAAGCTGGCTCCAAGTCTCACCCAGAGACCTCAAGAGACAACAAGCTGGAAGTCCATGCTGGCGTTATGCCGAGGGTGCCATATATTTGGTTTTGTACTTAGTGTTGTACTAGTGAATGCCTAAAAAACCATACGAAAATTGTTTGTTTTAAAACTTGAGATTACAAAGAAAGTATTATTATTATTATTATTTTATTATTATTATTATTATTATTATTATTATTATTATTATTATTATTATTATTATTATTATTAAGGCGGCGTGCTGGCGGAACCGTTAGCACACCGGACGAAATGTTTAGCGGTATTTTGTCTGTTTTTATGTTCTCAGTTCGGATCTTGCCAATGTAGACTTTGCCTTTCATGACTTTGGAGCCGATAAATTACGTACCAGTGAAATACTGGGGGTCGACGTAATCGCCTAGTCCACTCCAGCCATCATTTCCGGCCTTGTGCCTTTAGTAGAAAGGAACTGGATGGTACCTCTCTAAGTGTAAACCTGTGAGTCGGAGAGAAGGAATTGGAGAGGACACCGGCTCTGGAGGTTTCAGGGAAATCTCGGACAGTGGGGTTCCTCGATTATCTCTAGAGGCCTTCCCATATCAGAAGGGCCACATCTCTGTTAACCTCCCTGACACTTTTTTTTAAACCTTTCTATGCCATGCATATGTCCCTTCTTTTTCAGTGTATACCGTGAGTACTTTCTTTCATTTTCTTTACTTGTTTCAGTCATTGGACTGCGACCATACAGTCAAATGACTGAAACAAGTGAAAGAGTAAAAGAGTATATCGTATTACGGTACTAATACTGAAACCAAAGCTTAACCAAAAAACGCCATATAATTTATTCCATATAGATAAGGAACCAAAATAAAAACCAATTGTCAGTAAAGCTTGTAATTCTTTCTATCGCCATTTAGGAAGACAGACAATGCACTGCTAAGGAAGACATCACATTACGTGGTCCCAGCTTTCATTTTGCTTACCCACAATCACGAAACCCTTTGAATAACGTTGTATCCAAACCGAAAACATTTCGTTAAAACCGTGATACTGAAGTAATAATAAGCGTTAAACATGTATACAATATTTTGCGAAATATCATTCCGTTGTTTTACACGAAAACAGAAATGTAAACAAAAGAGATGAAAAAAAAACCTGGACGATAAATGAAAAATTCGAACCACGTTTCCATCGTATTTGTTTTCTCGATTTTAGAAAATTGCTATTTACCTGGACATAATATTCAATAGAATTGATCGAAAATTTTAAAATTTTCTATAATTTGCGCCCGCGCCCGCACCCGAACCCATACGTTCGATCACTGACATGCAGTTAATAACACCAGGGCATATAGTCATTTATACATATGCATATGCATATATAAATACAACTTTATATATATATAGCACACACACAATTGCATGTATATGTATATATATATATGTGTGTGTGTGTGTGTGTGTGTGTGTGTACATTCATATCGGAAAAGCATACATGCAACACGCGTAGAGATACACATATAGTTATTAGGAGATAGAGAACGAAGTATGTGCATCATTATGTAAAAATCCACTTTTTCACTCTGTGTTATCACCCTTTCTATTTTACAGTTGTTTTTATTTCTCCTTTACACCTCTTGTCCCACCTTTCACACTTACTCTTTTCCCCATACCCCTCAGTCACTCTCTCTCTCTCCCTCCCTCTCTCTCTCCCTCTCCCTCTCTCTCTCTCTCTCTCTCTCTCTCTCTTTCTCTCCGTCACATTCCTGGAACATTCAGCACGAAATTAATTCCATTCGCTGACGATCAATTATTAAAAATTTTCGCCATCGATTTTTTCTTGTCAAATAACGTTTTCTATGTTTGGACACGTATTGGTGAATGCATCAGTAATAGTAAATTATTGATTGCGATTAATCCTTTCTCGCCGAGAGATGTCACTGTTGTATTAAGAACATCAGTAGAACTGATAGAAGCAGGAAGTTCATTAGAAATTACGCTAGCAGCAACTTCCGCCGGCCATTTTTCTGACAATATTTTAGAAAGTATACGTCCGCAGATGCATAAATGCATACATACATACACATATACATACATACATACACACATTCATACATATATATTGACATACATACACACAAAACTTATTTATATATATATATATACCTAAATGTATGTATACAGATACCAATATATATATATATTAATATATATATATATATATATATATATATATATATATATATATACATACATACATGCACATACGTTCTACTTGTTATATATATCCCTACTGGCCATTTTCTGAAGATAATTAGAAAGCATACGCACACACATATCTATATACATATATATACATATAATATATGCATTCATATATATACATATTAATACATATATGTACATAAGTATATATATATATATATATATATATATATATGCGTGTATGCATGATATGTAGATATATATATAATATATATATATATATATATATATATATATATAATATACATATATATATATATGCGAGTATGTATGTAAATATATATGTTTATATAGTATATATATATATATAGTATATATATATAGAGAGAGAGAGAGAGAGGAGAGAGAGAAGAGAGAGAGAAAGAGACATTGTGCCGGTTAGATAACCTCCCGACATTCACCATTGTTATCATTTATTCTTTGTTACATTTTTGTTATTTACAGTTTTCTTTTTTTTTTGTTTTACATTAATGTCATTTTCTAAAATACCATCTTCCACCTACCTTCTCCCCTTTTAACCTCACAATCACGCCTGCAACCACCACTGCTCTCTTCTCCTCCCATTCCCCCCCACCCCACCCCCGCCCCCAGCTCTTTCTCTTACATGAAAATATACGATTACACCTAAACATCATCTTTCCATTTCTTCCCTCTCCTCCATTCTGCTACACGATTACACTACTACTACAGCAGCCCCCACCTCCCCACGGATGCACACATCGATCTGACACTACTGTCACACTACACACACACACACACACACACACACACACACACACACACATACACACATACATACACATACGTACACGCTATGCACTATGCCAGTCTCTATTCGCGGAGAGCCTCCTATTCATCTACACACCGTCCCTACACCTGTTCCACTCACAAATCTCCCATAGCACCACATTGCCTCGTGGGACCTTAACATTTTCTCTTTCTTTTTTGTTTTCTTCGCCACAACCTTTTGTTTCAGTCAGCAGACATTTGTTCGTCGCGTGTAGCATTGTGTTATTTTCTTTGTTCATTGCTTAATACATACATACATACATACATACATACATACATACATATGCATGTATACATAAACACACACACATATATGCATATGAATAAATGAATACATAAATATATAAGGACAATATATATATAGTGTGTGTGTATGTATATATATACTATGTATAATATATATATATATATATATATAATATATATATATATATATATGTATGTATGTATATGTATATATATATATATATCAATATATATTTATCTATATATATGCATATGCATACATGCATATTTATATATGTATATATATATGCATATGTAGTGTATGTATATATGTACATACATGATACATACACGCATATATATATATAATATATATATATATATATATATATATATATATATATATATATATCTATGTATATATATCGACAACCAGCTGAAGAAGGCATCCTCCTGGGACTGAAATGCTAGTAACGTCCGTACCTACGGGACAGCTATGTTGAAGTGGCGAGATAAACATTACTTCTTGGTATAATTACTGTTTTCATCTATTATAGATGTTTTCTAAACACCTACTTTGCTTATGATATACATATATATATTATATATTATATATATATATAGATAGATAGATAGATAGATAGATAGATAGATAGATAGATAGATAGATAGATAGATAGATAGATAGATAGATAGATAGATAGATAGATGTATACGTAGAATGCATACAAGGATAGAGATGGGGGTGTACGTTATATTTTGCGATCTTTGAGATTTCTCTGAGTTTCGCCTGTAGAAAAGGTTAACATCATCCTGATCTTCCCTGTAGCGTTTTGTCAGCTGGTCATGATGACCCACCCCGGCCTCTTTGACAAGAGATTTTCATTTGCATACACACACAACACACACGCACACACACTCGGGCGCACACACAAATGCATGCACACCCACTGGCAAACACTTACGTATATTATGAATATATATGAAGACGCATGGCTCGGTGGATATGGCGTTGCGCTCATGATTACGAGATCGTGGGTTCGATTCCCAGGTGGAGCATTGCGTTGTGTTCTTTATTTCTTCGACTAAAACCCTTCAAGGCAGGGAACCTCCCCCCAACACACCCCACACCTACACACACCCCTCATGGCTGCCGTCCAATGACTGAAACAAACGAAAGCGAAATCACAAATATTTAAGACCGGAAGTCGTTTAACGTGAGAACCAAACTTCGTCTCCCATCCGAAATTACATCCGGCGGACTTAAATTAAATGGCTCTTAGCTTATTTTACGTTTTCTGTATCGAATTCAAAGTTCTCTACCACCTTTTCTTGGAAGTCATACATTTTATCAGTTATTTCAATAAAGAAGCGACAACGCGAAAACGCGAAAATTCCAAACAGCGAAACTTGATGGCACCACAAAACAGATTAAATAATTATACTGTACAATATGTATTGCGTATAATTGTTTATTTCTTTTTATGTAATCAATGCACATATGCAGGTGTGTTCTCTCTCTCTCTCTCTTTCCCTCTCTCCTCTTCCTGCATTATACACACACACACACACACACACTACACCACACACACACAATATATATATATATATATATATATACATATATATATATATTGTATATATATATATATATATTAACATTATACATATATATATATATATATATAATATATATATATACATACATATATATAAAAAAATATTATATATATATACTATATATATATATATATATATATATATATTTATATATACATATATACATATAATATGGATTGATAGGTAAATTGCAAAATAAGTATATATACGTTCGTATATAAGCATAAATGTATGTACAAATGCAAGTATTTATATGTATGTATATTCAATATATATATATATATATCTTTTTTGCTCTCCTTTGTGTGTGAGATTAGTCCTACAAACATGTATCTGTGTGTGTATATGTATATGCTATATATATATATACATATATATAGGTAGGAGTGTATATATGTATATATATAGTTGTATAATATATATGTGTGTGTGTGCATGCGTGTGTGTGTGTGTGTATATACCTATATAATACACACACACACATATAATTATATTACCAACCAGACACAAACACATATATATATATATATATATATATAAATACACTGTTTATGTATGTACCTATATGTATATGTATACGCTGACATATATATGTATGTGCATATACACACATTTGTATATACACATACTTATAAACATGCATGTGTACATGTTTCATTTGCAATTTAATTTAAGTTGCAAAAGCGAAATAGATAATTAATTAAAACTAATTAAAGATATTTTAATCAAAGTAAGCACCAGCATGAAATGCTGAAGAAGGAGTGTGAGA
>NW_021831889.1:0-10000 GCF_006345805.1 Octopus sinensis | reverse complement strand
CCAGTACTTATTCTATCGGTCACTTTTGCCGAACCGCTAAGTAACGGGGACATAAACACACCAGCATCGGTTGTCAAGCAATGCTAGGGGGACAAATACAGACACACAAACATACACGCACACACACACACACACATATATATATATATATATATATACATATATACGACGGGCTTCTTTCAGTTTCCGTCTACCAAATCCACTCACAAGGCATTGGTCGGCCCGAGGCTATAGTAGAAGACACTTGCCCAAGGTGTCACGCAGTGAGACTGAACCAGGAACCATGTGGTCGATAAGCAAGCTACTTACCACACAGCCACTCCTGCGCCTAATGTCTAAATTTGTTAAAGGAAAGAGTGAGGATACGAAAAACAAAGGGAGAGGGTCACAAGAATAAGGGGAAAGTTTGGTATTATTGAAGCTGGCTAGGGGGTGGGATGTCTTTGTGAATTTAGGCTGGGTCTACTGTAGAATAAATAAGTAAATGACTCCAGTCTAAATTCATAAAGACATTTACCTAGCCAGCTTTAATAAAACCATATTTTTTCCCTTCCTGGTGTACCTCTTCTTTTCTTTTTCGAATAGATATCTACCCACTCCCATAAAATATTTCTTCACTTATATGATTTCCCTTCTTTCTCTAACTCTGTGCCTGTGCTTTCCACGCATTTTCGATCGAATCTCCAGCGGTTTAATTTGGGATATATATATATATATATAACGGGAAGGTTTACGAAAATAAACAAAAGACGAAGGCAGGTGGAATACAAACAAACAATGTATTAGTATGGCGATCAGGAATAGAAATAAAACAAGTCTTTTACGTTTCGAGCCTACGCTCTTCGACAGAAAGATACACAGAAAAGAAACAGGGAGAGAAAAAAAATTGCGTGTAGGGGCTAACGATCCAACATATATAACTAGCTAGCTAGCTAGATAGATAGATAGATAGAGAGATATATAGATAGATAGATAGATAGATAGATAGATAGATAGATAGATAGATAGATAGATAGATAGATAGATAGATAGATAGATAGAGGGAGAGAAAGAGAGAGAAAGATGGTAAGTAACATTCAGGACATTCATCTTCTTCTAAGGCGGATATGGCGAGGTCTCACGTGATTTATTCGCTTATTCTGATTGATCGTTTCATCGACAACAGGTCAGCAGACTTCACTCATATATAATTCAATACTATCACACATACATCGATATACACCCATATATATATATATATATATATATACATACATATATATACATATATATATTTAAATATATATATATATGTGTATACTATATATATTATATATATATATAATATTTATATAATATATATATAATGTAATATATATATATATATATAATATATATATATATATAATAATATATATATATAACATGTATGTATATTATAATATATATATATATATATATATTATATATATATATATTCACTCACATATGCACATATATACTTACAATTGTGTGTGTGTTCATGAGAGGAGAAACTCTATCTCGAAGCGCTTCATATCGTTGCAAAGTGCATCTTGATTCGGTCTGAGACTTTTGTTCTTGACGCTGCTCTTATACTAATTATATTGCCAAAGGCTATCACAGAAGTTTACATAAATCAAATGAATGGAAATAATTTGTCTGGAATAAACTCTATATATCAGTAGTTTCCAACCCTTTTAGCACCGTGCAATGGTTTTTCCTTGAGTAGAGACAAAACAAAATAACGTGCATAACAAAATATAATGTTGTGCGTGATATATAATTTTATTGTTACGTATTTAATGAGTGCATTATATATAATACATATTTGTTTTATAAATGATAATACATATCACATATATAATTGGTGGTACTCCGTCGGTTACGACGACGAGGGTTCTAGTTGATCCGATTGGCGAAACAGCCTGTTCGCGAAATTGACGTGCAGGTGGCTGAGCACTTTACAGACACGTGCAACCTTAACGTAGTTCCCAGGGGAGATTCAGCGTGACACAGATAGATAAATGGATAGATAGATAGATAGATAGATAGATAGATAGATAGATAGATAGATAGATAGATAGATAGATAGATAGATAGATAGATAGATAGATATGTTTCTTTATTAGCCACACAGGGCTGCACACAGACAGGACAAAATTACAAGGTAGAGCTTTTCTTTTGGGGTAAAAGAAGGGGGTTTGGTTTTCGATCAAAAGGGATCGTAAATGGAAAGAAAGGGGACAAAAAAGGGGGGGATAAAATAAAATTTTTAAAAACAGTGGGGGGGAAGGGAAAGGAAAAAAATTTGATCAATAGGGATCGTTATCACAGAAATGTCAATATGAAGTGTAAAGGGGAGGACAGGTGAGGTTTACCCGTGGAAAGAAAAGTCTACGGAAAAGACCACGGTAACCTCGGTCAATGAAGTCACATGTTATATATATATATATTTTTTACAAATAAGCAACTCTCTGTATTAATTTTTACGGTTCATAGAATCATAGTCAAGATGGCTTCGTCATTCATACGTGCCATCCTTGCTACATTCACCCATCTTTTTTTTAAACATTCACTAGACAAAACTTGCCTAGATAGACAGACGATAGATAGATAGATAGATAGATAGATAGATAGATAGATAGATAGATAGATAGATAGATAGATAGATAGACAGACAGACAAATAGATAATTGCACGTCTCGTTTCTCTGGGGTTTTTTTCGTTGTTCGAAAAAAAGTCCATTTTCTATGTTTTTGCTTTTTATGTTCTCGTTTCTCATTCTGTCTACGTTCTTTTGATGTCCCGTACCCATATATTAATGTATATATACATATAAAAGTAGGTATGTACATGTATGTGTGTATATATGTGCATATATTGCTACGGGACATCAAAAGAACGTAGACAGGAGAAACGAGAACATAAAAAACAAAAACAAAAGTTCGTTTTCTATGTTTTTGTTTTTATGTTTTCGTTTCTCATTGTGTTCAACGTGTTTTTATGTCCTGTACCCATATATGCTTGTATATATATATAATATATATGTAGGTATGTACATATATTATGTATATATGCATATATTTATATATTATATGTGTATATATATATATATAATATATATATATATATATATTATATATATATATATATATATATAATATATATATATATATATCCTTTCCTCTCAGACCTTACAATAGTTTGGAGCAACTGAATTTTAGTCAGTTGATAAGCTCCACTACCTCGAATGTTCTTAAAATTTAAATCCACATCTTTGTCTATATATCTACCTTCTCTATAATGTTACCACTTGCTATGAAAATTATATATTAATGGAATACTTCTATTAATGGCTGATGAGTGCTCAGCATTTTAAAACTGTTGTAATACTTACAACATTTAATAAAATGATGTAGTGCGAAACGATCGTACCAAATTACCGGAGTTATTCTTGTTGCTTATTTTGATTATATATATATATATGTTTCTTTATTAGCCACACAGGGCTGCACACAGATAGAACAAATTACAAGGTAGAGCTTTTCTTTTGAAGGTATTAAAAAAAAAAAAAAAAAAAAAAGGAAGGGGAGGTTCGATCAAAGGATCGTAAAAGGAGAGAAAGAGGACAAAAATAAGGGGGGTTAAAAAAAAAAAAAAAAGGGGGGGGGGAGGAGAAAAAAAAATGATCAATAGGGATCGTTATCACAGAATGTCAATATGAAGTGTAAGGGGAGGACAGGTGAGGTTTACCCGTGGAAAAAAAGCCTGCGGAAAAGACCACGGTAACCTCGGTCAATGAAGTCACTTTTATATTTCTTTTTTTTTTTTTTTTTTTTTTTGCAAATAAGCAACTCTCTGTTTTCGATTTCTGGGTTCATAGGACTATGCTCAGGTGGCTTCGTCATTCATACGTGCCATTCTTGCTACATTCACCCATCTTTTTTTAAAACATTCGCTAGACAAAACTTGCTCTCTACTCTCACTTTCCTTTTCAAGTGGTACTTGAAGAAGTTGATGAGAGATTGACCAGAGAGGAAAGTGTTTGTCTCCAATCCTTTCAGACGCGTCCACCAGATACATTCTTCGCCATAGCCACAAGGATGATGAAAAATAGCTCTTCCTTCCCGTTTGAGGAAGGAGGCGTGACAATATTGACGATAGACTCAGCTGATAAACCGACCGTCCCACCGTGACAGCAGTTGTTCGACATAAGCCCACAGGTCGGAAATTGTTGGACACTGAACGAGTGCGTGCAGAACGGTTTCGTCGCTCTGACCGCATCTCGGGCAGGTCGGCCCCGTGTTTGCTCGAGCCGTGTCTGTAGAGCTTATCCCGACGGGTAGCGCTTCTCTCGTAGCACTGCAGGCCAGGGATCTCTGGAAGTTGTCCATGGGCCCTGGCCCGAAGTCGTCCCGAACAGGCGGGTCAGGTACTCCTCGTCGACGTCCAGGTTCGCCCCGAGCTCGTCGTCGTACCTCCCCTCCCACTAAACCCCTATAGAATGCTTTGGTTGTTGTGAAGTCACTTAAGGTCGAGACCCAGGACGGCAGAGTTGCTTGAGAGCAACGCGACACTCGCGGTGCCATTCGACCCCTTCCTCGGCCTCTTTTTGATCCACGACTGCAGTTCGGTCATGGAGACGAGCTGCGGGAAAGCGTGCCTCACAAACGGCGACCACACCTGTTTCACCGTCGTCTACATAGAGCCAGAGATGTCGCAGTCTCAGCGCGTGTCTGCGCATCATCAACCACGGCATGCCCAGCCCTCCTTTTAACGGGTGTTGACAGCAAATGGATCGCCTGACCATCGGGACGCATCCTTTCCACAAGAAGCGAAAGAGGATGCGTTGTAGTTTGGTGATGGTAGGGTCGGGACAAGGTACGACGGTCAGGCGGTAGTAGATGACGGACGCGATGTACGTGTTCGCCACCTCCGCTCGACCTTTTAGGGACAGTTTCCTCTCGGCCCATTGCCGGGCGAGAGGACCACCCTACTCGTTATCTCGTTCCAGTTCTTCTCCACTTGAGGGTCCGGACCAAACCAGACCCCGAGCAACTCAACCGGGCCGTCGGTCCAGCGTCCCCACGACGGAGGCGCTGGTGGACGGCATGGGCTGCTTCTCCAGGTGCCTAGTCGCAAGCCACTGACTTTTTCCCGGTTGATTTTTCTCTGTCACCGCTTCGTAGTTTTTTTCAGTGTCTCGCCGACCAGCTCGATGTGCTCGTGGCTAGACACTATGACGGTGACGTCGTCCGCGTATGCAGACACGCTCGTCCCGCATCCCAATTCTCGCGGGATGCCCCTTAGAGTCGCCAGCTTCCGCAGTAGTGGCTCAAGAGTCAATACGTATAGAAGCGCCGAGAGGGGGCATCCCTGACGGACCGACCGTGCATGTCGAAAGGTCTCGATAGGTGTCCATTTACGCGACATTACCGAGGATGCCTCTGTACAAGGCAGCTATCCAGCCGCGGAAGACGGGACCGAAACCAGCCGCTCTCAGGACTGCCTCCAAGTATCGATGGTCTACCCTATCAAAGGCTTTTGATTGATCCAAGTTGATCATGGGCCCCACCCATGCCAGGTTCGTTAACTACCCTGTCTATGATGTAGCGCATCAGATGGAGGTTGTCATGGATGGTCCGGCCTGGCACGGCGCATGTTTGCGCTTGTCGACCAGTTTCTCGATGACAAGCGCCAACCTCTTGGCTAGCACCTTGGCCAAAATTTCAAGTCTGCATTAAGCAGAGTGATGGGCCTAAAGTTATCTATTACATTTCCCTTGTTTAGATCTTTCTTCAGCAGTGTTACGGCTCCTCGGCTCACAAAACCAGGAATGCTCCCGTTTGCTGCCAGTTGCAGTACACCGCCGCCAAGAGATCTCCACAAGTCTGGCATACAATTGTAAAGCTCGTAGGGTAGACCATCCAAACCCGGGATTTGTCCCTCGAGCTTCTGCATCGCTTTCCCCTTTCCGCCGCCGCACTCTGGCCGCCTATGCACCTCGTGCAGCACCCTGCCTTTCTTGTCGAGAGTTCGTGGTAGGCTATGTAGGTAGGCACTGAAGTCCACCCTACGTTCTTGCCCTCCACTCGTTCCGAACAGTCGGGGCAAATGCTGCTGAAAGGCCTCACACATTTTACTTGGCTCGAGCAATTCGCGCCCCTGTTCATCTACCAGTGACCGATGGTGGCGTTGGTTGCCCTGTTGCGCCTCTGCCACCCGGGCCTCCTCGCGGCTCCAACACCTTCGTTCCTTAGAGCACGCATCCTAGCTCTGACAGCACATCCTTCGTGTTTGGCGTTGAAGTGTTGGTCGAGGGCAACCTCGCCGCCAAAACGTCGGATGCGATGCCGCTTCTATTGCCTCTTCTAGCTTCTTAACTAGCTCACCCTCTACTCTATTTCTATCTATGGCTAGTGCTTTGCTGTACCTAATCGCTCTGCTTTTACTGCTCTCTTGAGGGCAAACCACCATTTGTTGTTGATGATGGCTCCCGTCAAAGCCCTCTTTACTAGTGTGCTAATCCGGTCTCTGAAAACTTGTCTCGATGGGAAAGACGCGTTTAGTTTCCAGTATCCGGGACCCTGCCTAAGTGTCTTACCTAAGTCTAGCGTACATGTCACAAGTTTGTGATCCGTGTAGCTGACTATGTGGAATTGTGGACATCCTATGCTATCTCTATCTACTGTCCTACACAGTATCCTATCTAGATACGATCTCGACGACCCGATGCGGTTGCTCCATGTCCACGTTGGCGCATTCGGGTGGTCTAGTCGAAACCTGTCAGACAGTTGAAAGCGTCTGAGCAGGTCTCTGAGGCATTTGCATCCCCGTCTATTCCTATCTCTACCCACGTAGTCTACATGCGTGTCCAAGACTTACATATTCTAGGTTGCGACAAGAGATTTTCAGATTTTCTCCGACGATTTTTGGTCAGCTTGTATCTCCATGTTACGTCATTACTTTGATACACCTTGTGGTCCAATCATTGCTGTATTGTTTGTTCTTTATTGTCATAAATAACATGTAAACATTAAGTGTTTATTCTTTAGTTTACGGTTTTGATAATGAGTGGTGAAAAACATTTTAGAGCCATTTTAGTTTCCTGTGGGGGAAAAAATGGACTGAATGCTATGGCAGCGACAAAAGAAATTAATGATGTGGAAAACGCAGAATCTATCAACGAACACGTGACACAAAATTGGTCCACATGTTTCAACGAAGGGGACATTATCCTCGAAGACAAACCAAGGTCAGGGAAACCTTTTGTTGCGGATTATGAGGCTGTGTTTGAAACAGTCAAGCACAAGCATTTGAACATCGTCGGCAATGCTTGGTCCTTCACAAACCAACACCAATCGATACCTCCATAAGCTCGGTCCAGTGAACAAACTCTAAACTGACCAATGACCAGGCTCAACGGTGAGTGAACATTTGCAAGCAACTGGTGCCAGATCCTGGAGATACCCGTTTTTGGGGTCCGGCTGTAACTGGGGGTGAAGGATGGATCTATTGATATTTTCGTTTCGTAATCCTAATAAGAAAAATCAGTGACTTCGTTCCGACCAGGTTTCAGAACCTCTTTCCAAATTTGAACAGAAGGTCATGTTGTGTTTTTGGTGGCATTTCGAAGGGCTGGTACACTTATGATCCAGCTTCGGATAGTCATCCTGTGAACGCTGACCTTTATACTCAACAACTGCTACGAGTATATGACACTTTAAAATCCTACTACACGGCATTCGTCTATCAAAGACACGCACTCCTACAGCATGGCAATGTCCCCAACACACTACCGATACGACCAAGGATAAACTTGAAGACCTTGAAGTGCTGTGGAAATGCTGCCTCAGCCTGCCCTCTGTCCAGACCTTGCACCTTCAGATTACCGCCTTTGTCGAGTCATGGGTCGTTTCTTACATGGACGAAGGATCAGCAGTGTGGGAGTTTTTTTGCCTCTGGACCAGCAAAATGATATAAGCGTGGAATTGAGCTTCTGACTCAACGATGGTAACAGACAATAGAATATGATGGAATATCTGTTGATGAAAAAATGCTTTTCGTATATAATTTGTTTCAACTGTTAATTAAAACCTGAAATCCGAAAAAAACTTTTGGCTCAACCTTGCAAATGTATATAAACATAATACATACATGCATGTATGTGGTGTGTGTGTGTGTGTATACACACACACACACACACATATATATATATATATATATATATATATATATATATAATATAAATAATATATAAATATATGCATATAAACATACATATATGTACATACCTACATATACATGTATATATACTTACATTGCACGTTAGTACGACCGAAGCACGTCGACGATCTGCGCCATCCTGAAGAAAAAGGACGAGATCAAGGCTGTTACAAAAGTAAAGGGTGCCTCCAGGCTCCCCAAGCAACGCAAACAATGATCCTCCTCCCCACCCCTCCATCGTCTTCCTCGCACACAAATCGCCCCATCTTTAAGGCAATTCAATTAATAAAACCAGTTTACATATTTCTTTTGCATTCTCCTTTATTATATTTTTTATAAAAGTCATTTTCCTTAAAACTTCACCATCTCTGTTTTAAAGCCCATACAAAAAAGAAATGATTTTTTGGTGGTTTTGGTGGAATGGAACGGATTAATTATATTTCATTTAATTTCAATGGCGAAAGTTGATTAGTAAAACGAGCAAATCGGTAGTGGAACGAACTAAACTCGCACTGCGAGGTATCACTGCATTATATATTAAGTGTATGTGTATGTATGTATCTCAGTACATATAAATTTTATGAATGTATGCATACACACTATATATTTATCATATTTATATACATATAACATATATATATATATATATATATAATATATTATATATATATATATACATCTATTATATATAATATATATATATATATATATCTGTGTGTAGGGTGTGTTTGAGCTTCTCTGTGGCATATATGCATAGTACATATGTGTACGTGTCCTGTAACATCCAGTTCCATAGCCGCTGGCAAAATATCAAAGTAGCGGTCGATATAATCTATAGTGGATATCAGTGAAGTCCCTCGAGGTCTTTCCAGCACATGATGATGTGTCATATGACAACTGATGACCTGAGAATGTGCTCCAATGTGCGATAAAAGTATTTCCTATACCAACTTTTCGTAAGTTCAAATTTTGCTGCTAGCGATCCATTATGCGCCACGAGCAAAATGTGTCGTTTACGTTGTTCTGTATTATCTCAATCGGTTCTATGCTGTCGTGAAAATCTTCCCTGGCGTGGTTGTGTGGTTAAGAAGCTCGCTTAGCAGCCACGTGGTGTCGGGTTCGGTTCCACCTTGGGCGAATGTCTTCTCTTATATTTCCGGCTCAACCAATGCTTTTTGAGTGAAAGCACTAGACGGAATCTGCGTGGGTGCTTGTCGCATGTCTGTGTGTGTTTGTGCGTGTGTGGTGTGTGTGTGTGTGTGTGTGTGTGTGTGTGTGTGTGTGTTTGTGTGTCTGTTTGTGTCGATAGCTGCTGCACACACACACACACACACACACAGCACTTTAAAACCTTTGTTGGATTGTATACGTCCCGGTAACTAGCAGCTCGATAGAAAATGGTGGCCGATAGAATATGTGCCAGAGTCTTAAAAATCATCTGTGTATATGTGTGTGTGGTGTGTGTGTGTGTGTGTGTGTGTGTGTGTGTGTGTGTGTGTGTGTGTGTGTGTGTGTTGAAAAATTAAAAGTTGTGATCAACGAGTAACCATCCGTTAGGCACCTATCAAGCGCTTAGCAGTGTAAGCGACTCGTCAGACTGAAATGGCTGAAGGTGCATAACCTCTCTACAACTGGAGGAAGGTATACGTAACGTGAGGGCATGAACTTTTATGACTGAGATTAAATGGACGGTTGTGGGTTTGAGTGTGTGTGTGTGTGTGTCTGTACATGAGTGTGTGTGATACTTTGATTATGATCGTTATCCTCATAGTTT
>NW_021831888.1:0-34074 GCF_006345805.1 Octopus sinensis | reverse complement strand
TGTGGTGCTGAGGTCTCTTCCTGGAGACAACCATGTACTCCCGCTCCTCTCAGCCATGGTCGGATCGTCGGCGACTAAACTGGCTCCCTTCTTGGTTTAGCTTGCTGAATCTTGGAGCCACCCATTTGTTAGGGCACCCATCAAACTAAAAACAAAATCTATTCAAACAAGGACACAGGGGCGTTGTCCTTGTCCCTCACCATACCAAACTAAGACCCTCCAACGCTGTATCATGTGGAGGAAGCTAGATGTCCGAACTCAACGACTGATCACAACGGAAGAGTACGATGTCAGACGGACTGGCTAGAAAGTCGCAACTCTAATGACGTAGAAGCCAACGGCATTCCATTTCAACACATCTTCCGAAGCTCGCATGTCGCTCAAGTTAGTTGGCCAGCAGAAGGATTTTGGACCGTAGAGAGTGGAGACCACCTTGGCAAGTAGATCTCCACTCTAAACAAACTCACACCATTGGCTGGTTTATTTTTCATCCAACTCTCCACCCACGAACCTTGTAGCTGGGGAGCAAACTTATTACTATATAAGCCACACAGGAATGTTACATTCTATTTTCTTGACTTTACTCATTCTGACATAAAACCATCAAAACTTTCATCGATCATATGGGTCTTTGTAGTTATTTGAATATGATAATAATTTTTGATCGTGAATATCCGATTAGCTTTCTTTCTATTTTTGTCATTTTTAGATGTAAAAATTATCGACCTCGTCACTGTTACAGTTAGTTCCATTGCTAGACAAACACGACTCTGAAATTTATTCTTAAAATATCTATCCGTTGAACCACTAATTTACGGACATACAGAAACACAATATGAAATATACTGTTTAAACATTTGAAATTGCCAGCGCAGAGGAAGAAGCAAAACTAGAAACAGTGTGTACACTATCTGTATATGCTTCAGAATAGCGTTTTCGATTTCGTTTCGAAAGTGATACGAGTATACGAAATTGATAAGGCGCAATTTTAGCGAAGTACGTTCTCTGGCGCTCCCGCGGTCACTGCTGGGCCGATTTGCTTCGCCTAGTTTTGAAATTCATTGTAGTTACTTTTTAACTTCATACGTGTATAAAAGAATTTTCTCAGAGGGAAAACCGTAACTTCTGGCATTTAAACAAATAATGTATTCTTTACATAATAGTGCTGCTTAATTTGCACAATTCAATCCTACATGCGCGTACACACACACACACACACTATATATATATATATATATATATAATTTTTTTTTTACAGTAGCGAGCTATCGCTATCATCTTATCCTTATACTTGTGAATTTGCAGATGTTAACAAACTTTGTTCTGTTTATTGCTTTCTTAACGAGGGGTGTCTACCAATGCGTTTGTTTGTTTGCGTATTAGCAGGAGCTTAGAACCTGTTTTTAACAGATTGAAGTACCTTGTATTTTGAGTAGTAGCGAAAGCTAACTACAGCACTATTGTCTGTGTATTGGTTAGAAATATAGAAAATTATGCACCCTTTCATATAGGTATTAACAAAATCTAAGGTCAAGATTCTACTCCCTGCAGATTTGTGAGTGTGTTAGGTTGTCATCCACACACTCACACGCGCACACTCACACTCATTCAAACACACTGTTTATTTCAAATAGCCATTGTTTTCATCACACTCTTAATTATTCGGGCTTGACAGGTTGGGTTCATATTGTCTACTGGATTGCGATCAATTTTCGCAGAAGATCAACAGTTTTGAGGAGTGCGAAGTTGATATCAATGACAATTAATATTTAAACATGTAATACATAACGTCGTTTAAAAGGGACGAAAGTCGAACTTGGTCTCTGCGAGATCTGAACGCGGAACGTAAGTATCCGGAAGAAACAACGCAAAGCTCTTTATTCGACACGTTAACTATTCTAACAGTCTACTGCCTTATGGGAAAGAATTCATTTAGATAATTTAAATAAATGGACAGTAATTATTTAAGGGTGGACACTAAGTCGATTACGACGACTTTAGTATATGACTAGTATCATATTCTATCGAGCCGAGAGGCATGAAAAGTAAAAACTGACGAGTCCCCAAGTCACCGTCGTTGTCAGCGTCATCATCGGCGTGGTCGTCGTCGTCGCCATCATCATCGTTACCAACATCATCAATAAAAACAACAACAACAACAGCAACAACAACGACAACAACAACAACGACAACGACAACACAACAACAACAATAATAATAATAATAATAAATGAGCCCTTTTAAAGCCTAGCCAGGCTCGAGGGCCTGGTTTCCCGGTTTCAATAGCGTATGTGTTCCCCAGGTGGACGGGACGCCAGTCCATCGCAGTGTTACTCATTATTGCCAGCTGAGTGGACTGGAGCAACGTGAAATGAAGTGTTTTGCTCAAGAACACAACGCATCGCCCGCTCCAGGAATCGAAACCACAATCTTACGGCTATGGTGCTGACACCCTAACCACTAAGCCACGCGCCACCACAATAATAACAATAACAACAGCAAAAACAATAACACGGAGATGAAGACAGAGGCAAAGAGCAAAAATTGCTGATTCATAGATGATACAAAACTTCCAAATTCTCTTCAGAAGAGCTATATCGATTATATCGATCTATTCCTTGATGCTGATGTTTTAACCCGGGATCTTTCGTGATCGCAGCGACAGATATGATCAAACGCATTAAGGCCATATGTATGTATGTATGTATGTATGTATGTATGTATGTATGTATGTATGTATGTGTGTGTGTGTGTATGTATGTATGTATGTATGTGTGTGTGTGTGTGTATGTGTGTATGTATGTATGTATGTATGTATGTATGTATGTATGTATGTATGTATGTATGTATATCTCAATATTTATATGCATGTATGTATATTTATATATACATACATACATCATATGTATGCGTCTTTCTCTGTATATATATATTCAAATGTTCCAGTTTATCTTTCAGAAAGAGAAAGAGGTTACTCAATACATACTATAGAGTATAGTATTAAATTTGATTGGATATCGTTGTCCTATGGCATGAATCTCACAGGTTGGAAAATCACCGCAGTATGAGATATCAAACATACATGGGTAATATTTCACATTCATGCGTATACGTACATTAGTGAATATGTATACCCATATAAACTTTCACCTGCACACATACAAACATACATATATATATATATGTATGTGTGTGTGTGTGCATGTGTGTGTGTGTGTGTGCATGTGTGTGTGTGTGCATGTGTGTGTGAGCGTGTGTGTGAGTATGTGTGTTGAGTATGTGTGTGTGAGTATGTGTGTGTGTGTGTGAGCGTGTGTGTGTATGTATGTCTCTCTCTCTTTCACCACTTTTCTCTATCTATCAAAACACGCACACACACACACACACACACACACACACACACACTGATATCTATGAGTATTTTATGAATGTAATATTACGCTTATATAAGCCCACACGCTAACAAATACACACACAGAAATATAACTAACCAGGTCTGGCTGTGTTCGAATAAAGGAAGAAAATTTCTGTACTAACACAATTACTATAGGCATTTGATACAGAGAACGTGAAAATATCTTTCAAAATTAACGAGATTACAAATTACCTTTTAAACAGTTAAATATTGCTGAAGTTAGTTAGGTATGATAGGAAACGCCTTACAAAAGGTAGAACTTTGAGTTAATGAACCTATTGTCAACCGTGCTGTTTACAAATACAGCTTTTCAAAAATTCAGCCTGTAACATTTTTGCGTTTGTTGCATAAAACTCAGCAATAGAAATATTTCTTATTGTAAACCAAGTAAGAGATTAACTCTTAAAGATAACATTGAATAAATATATGTATAAATGAGTGTATTCATGTCTGTCTGTCTATCTATGAATATATCTATCTATCTATCTATCTATCTATCTATCTATCTATCTATCTATCTATCTATCTATCTATCTATCTATCTACCTATCTATCTGTCTGTCAATTTATCTATCTATCAATATAAATGCATACACATACATAAATACACCATACCCCCCCACACACACACACATACAAACAAACACACTACTGCTTTGTTGTGGGCAAAAATCAGCAAAATTAAACTTCATCCAGAGAGTGAGATAAACCTCATTTTTTGAGCTTCAGTGATTCTCCGATAATACACGGCACGCAATACCAGTTCGTCCGACCATGAGATTATTTGACGCAGGAAACCTATACTAGCTCGCATTTACATCGTATGCATATTAACAGAATACGCCCGTGCGCACGCTGTATATACATAGATATATATATATATATAATTATGTACGTGGGCGATCAAAACATTGAATGTAAAATCCAGACTAGACAGAAACGGAACATTTCTATATTTGGATTTATCAATGGCATCGATCATGAATCCCTGAAAATACTGCTGACAACGCCGATACATATAATAATACATACACACAAACACACACACACATACACACAACCACACACACACCACACACACACATCTAATGGTCTGGTTGATACGGCGATAAGCAGTTTCATATATATATATATATATATATACATATATATATATATATATACATATATATATATATATATATAATATATGAAACTGCTTATCGCCGTATCAACCAGACCATTAGATGCTCTTTTACAAAGTTGGTCACAATGCGCTTCGAATTCTGTTTTGATTGCGCCATTCCTTTCCATCTTGATCCAAATTGCTTAATTAAATCGTTCTCCCATCGTCGTAGAGCTCTTCGAAGTGGCCTTTTTCGATCTCTTGGTTACCACTCGGCAAATGTACAGGGCTTGACCTATTGTCTGTGAATATTGCGAGATGTCCGGCCTAGTGAAACTTTTGCTTTCAGCATTCTGCTATCACATCTTTCCCTCCGTTCCGTTCTCAAATTATCTCATCTCGAATGTGCTCTCGTAATAATGTTCCTAGCATACGTCTTTCTATAGCTCTTTGCGTCGTAACTAGTTTATGTTCTATCCTCTTCGTAGTAACCATCGTCTAGCTTCCAAATAAGAACGCACTTAGGATGGTGCCATTGAAGTGTCTGACATTTGTGGCATCGTCTAGCTTTGTATTAAGCACATCTATATATATATAATGCTGAAGTTGTCTGTGTATGACATATTTGGTAGCCTTCAACTAACACTATCTCCTTCGAGACCCTGCGGCGTAAGTTGACCAAAATTGCGAGTATAATAGAGGAAGGCTTGCTTTTCCATCCGTAGTAGAAAAAATTCAAATCGAACCATGTCAACACCAAAAATTATTTACATCTGAAAGGTGCTTTCTTTTTTCTATGAGAATCCCTATTTTTTACGATTTTTTTACTGCTGTGTCGCCATTTTTCGGTGTATTTCAACCAGAAAAATGTTCACTTAAAGAGAATAACAAGCTACATAATGCAAAATTTTTACTTTTCAAACATTCCAATTCTAAAGGGCCGAAACAAACCCGAGCAACGCCGGGCGATACTGCTAGTCCTTTATAAAACTTGGTGCTATCCATCCCACCTTTATTCTCTTTGAGATTTTAACATCCATATCTCGGCGCATACTGACTGTGCCTTGCGTAGAGGTATTTCTTCACCGACTCAATTTCATCGATTCCTACCTCTATTCCGCTGCGTGTTTGTCTTTCGACCGTTTATATTTTCTTTTTTTCTTTCTTTTGTGGTTCATTATGAGACCTACTGATGCTAATCTCTAAGTGTCCAGTTCTGTCAGAGTCCAGTGTTACTGTGTTAGCGCGACTGTAACCTTGCGGTTCAGTAAAGTATCTGAAAGCTTGATAACCAGGCTTTATAAAATAAGTACTGTAGCCGATTAAAATTCTTCAAGCCTGTGTCCCAGCATAACCTTTGTCCAATGACCGAAACAGGTAAAAGCAAAAGATAAAAAAAAAAAAACAGGTCTGTATCTATGTGTTGCACCGTTAATTGAGACACTTATTTTCTCTCCCTTCCCATTTCTTTTCCGTCCTCATTTCGTTCAGTAGAAGAACGTAGGCTCGAAACGTCAAAGACTTCTTCCATTTTCCTGCAGCGTCAAACTAACACATCCTTTTCGTTGTGATATGTACATATATAAATGTGTGTGTGTGTGTGGCAGCATTTTATGCTTTGTGAACATATGAATTTTTCTCATATATATATATATATATATATATATATATATATATATATATATATACACACACACAGGAGATAAATTCATAAGCGCACAAAACAGAATTCTGGGAGACACAGACACACATGCTATTTGAAGACCACATTATGGTTATGTAGATCTAGACCTAAATGTATATACGCATACAGAAACATACTGTATCATATGTATGTACAGCTAGATCTAAAGATAAACAGGCACAGAAGCTCACATGCACAAACAGACACGCACACACAACTCAGATACGTAAATACATTCACGTACATACAAAACACATTCTTGCCTGGATTAATTCATTAAGAAATGTTCTTTTGATAGACTCGACATAAAATAATAAACAAGCTCAAAAATATTATCTGGTAGGGGAGGTAATCCAATATACCAACAAATCTTCAAAAGACGTTGTTGGCAACTTCAAAAGATGACGGCACGATCATACAGGGAAATCTTGAAAACAATATTTTTTTCATTTTTGTTTTATCTATAATTTTACTTGTAATATTTATATATTGTTGGTTTTCTTTTTATCTACTTTCTTCAGAAAGAGATCAGAGAATGGAATGCTTAAGAGAAAAGGAGGGAATGACACAGGGAATAGAGGTCTTTTAATATGTATTTAGCATTACAGGGTTTCGTAGAATGTACTTTATAACATATAAGATAATACAAAATAATGTATGAATAGTTAAGTTTTAGCTCCATGTAATTATTTCCCAATTCTTAGATAGGGAGTTGGAATCTAGATACACACACGCCTGCGTGATAGTATGACCAAAGTGAAGCTGCGTTAACACGTCTTACGTTCTCGTATATGTAGGCTCACGAAAATAAGACACAGGATGATCTCAACTTACGTCGGTAATTGGTTCTAAGATACGACTCAATTCGAAAATTGACATAGCATGAATTTGCTTTTTCATGTCTTTGGTTGTCATGTTTTAAAAGTATATTTTTTGCTTTTAAATATGTCCAATGAAGTCAGTATAAATGAGATTATTTACCATTAATTTCTTTAAAAAATAAATCGAGGTAAAGTGGGAAAAACGTAACTCGAAACGATATAAGTTGAGGCATACTTCCATATCCTCACGTAAAATAAAATACAGACTCATCAATGGTTCTAAGACAAGTGACTCAACACCAGAATTGACGTAGCAACAAAAAAACGTTGCCAGCAATTTATTAGCTTTTTCTGTGGGTTTTTATAAATATTTCACATGTACTGATTTGTTTTTTCACGGTTTTTGGTTGTCATTAAAAAAAAAAATATATATATATATATATTTATATGCTTTTAAACACGTTCAATGAAACCAGAGATTAAAGTTGAGAACAAAATGGGGACAAAACGTAACTCGAAACGATATACTACTGTATATCCTTCGACTAATGCGAGTTTTACGTTCCAACCCCATCCCGCGGTAGGTGAAAATCCGCGAATTAGAAACAGTACTGTACTTTAAATTTTAAAATTATTTTTATAATCTGTATATATATTGGCGCAGGAATGGCTGTGTAGTATGTAGCTTGCTAACCAACCACATGGTTCCAGGTTCAGTCCCACTGCGTGGCATCTTCGGCAAGTGTCTTCTGCTATAGCCCCGGGCCGACCAATGCCTTGTGAGTGGATTTGGTAGACGGAAACTGAAAGAATCCTGTCGTATATATATATATATATACATATATATATATATATATATATATATATGTATGTGTGTGTGTGTGTGTGTGTGTGTGTGTGTGTATGTGTGTGTGTGTATGTCTGTGTTTGTCCCCCTAGCATTGCTTGACAACCGATGCTGGTGTGTTTACGTCCCCGTCACTTAGCGGTTCGGCAAAATAAACCGATAGAATAAGTACTGGGCTTACAAAGATTAAGTCTCGGGGTCGATTTGCTCGACTAAAGGCGGTGCTCCAGCATGGCCGCAGTCAAATGACTGAAACAAGTAAAAGAATAAAAGAAAGAAAAGAATATTTCTTTTATTTTAAATGCAAAACAACACCTCACACTCACCTCCCGAGTTTCGTTTTCTATACAGTATGTGCGATTCTTTGTTTACCCATCTACGGTAATATACGCATTTTCTTCTAATATATATTTTAATTAATGAGTTATGCAGTATTGTATTTTTATTTATGAACTTATTAATTTTTTGGCGTGAAAATGCTTATTTTACCACGGAAATAATTAAAATCTAAAAAAATATAAATACCTATCGGCCGCAGAAACTCGCGATATAAATTTACATTTATTAGTCAGAAAAATCCGCGATGTACTAACGGCGCAATATGTGAACCGTAATACAGCGAGTGATTACTGCAAGTTGAGGCGTGCTTCCATAACTGGCACTCTGTCGGGGAAATACTCATTGAAACAAATATTTGCATTAAAATTCAGCTCAAGATCCAAAAGTAAAATTATCTCTATATATATAAACGGCAAAATGTCTGTCCGTGTGTGTGGGAATCCTTTATACAAATCCACATTTTTCAGTTAGAGGGCTCGCACTTTCTATGTTCATTCAAAACCGTCCAAGAGTGGTCGTGCACATCTTTACATTTCCCCAGTCATCCCGCATAGCCATTAAAAATCAATTGAAGGGACTTTTTTGTGAATTTTCTATCCAAAACCCAACCAAAATGCCCGAAACTTGATACGTCAATTGAATGCCAGCTAGCTGTATGTGATTGGTCGGAGATTTGGACAGTACTCGCGTGTATGTGCGCACGCACACAGCTGTATATGCATGCACTCGCACTACGACCCGGCAATTGTATCTAAAATATCTCAACCCTTTCAAACTTTAAATTAACATTCCGCCGATTACGACGAGGAGGGTTCCAATTGATTCGATCGATGGAACAGCCTGCTCCTGAAATTAACGTGAAGTGGCTGAGTATTCCACAGACATATGCACCCTTATTCAGCATGACAAAAACTGTGACAATACTGGCCTTTCTGAAATACAGGTAAAGCTCATTTTTCCAGCTGAGTGAACTGGAACAACATGAAATAAAATTTCTTGTTCAAGGACACAACGCATCGCCTGGGTTTGGGTCACGAGGAAACGAAAGCGAAAAGTGTTGTACGATAGCTAGAAAAGTTTATTTTGACAGCGAATATACATTGAATACTATGCATCTTTACTGGTGAATAATGCTGTATGTTGAATAGAAGTAACTAAAAATGCTAGACAGGGAAATATGGTCAATTGCAAGGTTTTGAAATCGTTGGCCACAGGCTGGATTAGAAGGCGTTAAAGAAGAAAAAAATATAAAAGACTGGCAATGCACCTGATAATGATCTCATCCGGTCTCAGCAACTCAAGATGCATACCAGAGACAGAGACGGCAGTTTTGCAATCTATGATTTTAACGAACCGCTATATTACGGGGACATAAACACATCAACATCGGTTCTCAAGTTGATGGTGGGGGAACAAAGACACACACACACACACACACCACACACACACACACACACACCACATATATATATATATATATATATATATATATATATATATATATATATCTATATATACCCGGAGCTGCTTTCAGTTTCTGTCTACCATATCCACTCGCAAGGTTTTGGTCAGCCCGAGGCAATAGTACAAACATTTGTTCAAGGTGTTACACAATAGGACTGAACCCGGAACCATGTGGCTGGTAAGCAAGCTACTTACCACACAGCCATTGATATTGATATTTATGTTTTTTGCTTGTTTTAGAGGTTATATTTGTTTATGGCAGAGTACTTTCCTTCGGTTTTTCAAAATTCTGTTGAACCAAGCATACATCTGTTCATATATGTAAGTCGATCACACACAATGTTTATAATATTCATATAGCGTCAACTTCTCTACAGAATCAACCACGGCCATACAACGTCATTCTGTAGAATATTACCCATCATTAATATTTTTTTTTTTGTTCTTCCTTCAAGGTTATTTCCAAACTGTTAAAAATCAATACATCATTCGGGGTGCGACAATTAACAGTTCTTCATTCTATATGCAACACCCGACATCACACAATCATTGAGATGCTTTACTACGAAAAAAGATTAATGAGAAGTTGCGGGGAAAAAAAAATCGATATCCTTGAAGTGTATCCCGTTTCATTATTGTCTGATTGATTTACAATCAGATCAATCGTCTATATCAAATTTAGGCGGGAATCAAAAATTGCTAGATTAACTTCAATCAGACAGTCCGCCATTTGTAATTTTTCAATTTTATTTTTGTTTCTCTTAGTATGATGTTTTCTGTAATGTTATATGCTTCTTCTGCAAGCTAAAGGTTGCACCTTCCGGTAAACAAAGCAGCTAACCAAGTCGCTTCTCACCAAAATTTCTACAGAGACTACACAGATGTAATTAGATATAGTTAATGAATATAATTATGTTTGTGCGTGTGTTTGTGTGTGTATACATACATATATACATATATATATATATATATATATTATATATATATATATATATATATATATATATATATATATATTATATATATATATATATATATATATATACATACACATGTACATACATATATGTGTATACATACATAGGCACAGGCACACACTTATATCTACATATTACACACACACATGCATATATCATTACATAGTCACACATGAATGCAGTTGCACACACGCATATACGTACATATATATATAATATATATATATAATATATATATATATATATATATATGTACACGTGGATGAGTGGGGAGCGTGATCTCTCTCACAATTACCCTCAGGTGTTTGTTTAATGTCTCTCGAAACGAAATTAACTTTCTGTATAAGGTGTTCTTGTATTCTTGTATTGTATTTCATACATAATTTTTTTTCTCCAAGCTCATACCACAGGTTATACTTAAAAGTCATTAACACCCTACCTCACTGCACAGACACACATATAACTATGTCTGTGTATGTGTGTGTTTGTGTATCTGTATGTAATGTGTGTGTTTGTATAAAAAAATACCTACATACGTACACAGATACTTACATATATGCATTTGGACGTTCATTTAAACTAGAAGTTAACTGATACAGCCATTAAGAAAAATATCAAGTTATGTAAAACTGTCCCAAAATTTAGCGGATAAGTACACATGGACATATCTAGACTTTGCATACACAACAGATCCTTGCTGTTTACTTAGTGACCAGATTGAGTCACTAAGAAGAAAACTTGAAATATATTCCAAGAAACAAGCAGGAGATTAAACAAACGCATGCACACGCACGTGCGCTCACGCGCCCAAAGAGGCGTGTCAGAGAAAAGAATTTCGACCAACAGGCATTCGTTGCACTTTCTGACGAAATATTGCAGGTCGAAACTTGAAACAATATGTCAAGTAACTTAGTTTGACCGAAAAGAGATTCTCTCCCTGTAAAACACATAATATTAGATATACAATATATTAAAAAGTGGTGCCTAATTATTTTTCACTTAACATAAAAACATACACTGATATATTGGTGTGCTTTCTTAAATATATATAAAATCTTTATAATTATGAGCTTCACCACATACCGAAATTTAGAAATAGCAGTTAAAACTAATTATTTCACTACCAATAAGAAAGTCTCCCAGACAACCATACTCAATAACCCACGCAGGTAAAGAGAAAAGAATAACGAATTCACGCGGCTTTGATTAATTGTAAATCCTTTATCATCATCATCATCATCATCATCATCATCATCATCATTATTATTATATTATTATTATTATTATTATTATTATTACTATTATCATTATATATAAGTAAAGTAGCTACTTCTAAAATCTCTGTAAGAGATGCAAGTAGTAACTATACTAAAAAGTAATGTTTGTTTGCATTTCAACATATATAAATTACTATTATTTTCAAGGATAACAAATTTTATATAAAATTGCCTTAAAACATACAGTAGTCTGCTAAAATCAGAAGGTAAAAGTGATAGAACAGATATGGAGACATCAACTTACAAAGCAATATAAATACTTTAACACGAATTTTATATAGGAAAAGTATATCAACATTATAAAAAAAAAGAGCCATGAATATTTGGTACATATGTGTATACACACATATATATATATACATATATGTGAATACATACACATATACGTGCAAGCACGCACACACACACACACACACAGACTTTCACACCCACCCACACACACACACATACATAAGGGTTCGGAGCATAATGATCGTGGTTATGAACCCTTTAACTCTGCCGAGTGTAACAGGGTACTCTGTAGGGGTACTGGTGAATACGCCTTGTTTATCATCCATACATATTATAATATATATATATATATATATATATATATATATATATATATATATATATATCTATATATATATATATATATATATATATATATATATATATATATATTATATTCTGTGTGTATATGTGTGCATATATATTATATACACACATGTATACGTGTGTATTTGTGCGCACATATATATATATATATGTATATACATACATTATACGCATACACACACATACACAGATATTCATACAAATATTAGCTGTTCCAAATCAATGTTATCTTTATTTCAAAGAAACTTGAACCGTTCTCCAAGACCAGAAGCCCAATCATAGAATCTTTCAGTTTTTCCTCTCTGACAACACACCATTCTCTCTCTCTCACTCACCCTGTCATTGTCCGTCGTCCTATCTTGCCTTTTCTCCCCTCCCTCTCTCTCTCTCTCTCTCTCTCTCTCTCATTCTCTCTCTCTCGTTGTGTTTATGTTACACGATATTCCTTTTATCAATAATGAGCGGAGACGTGATTGGCAGTGTGACATTAGTGGAGATGGTTTATAGCATTCCTTCTCTATTTACGTTTCTGTGATGTTTTATTTATTATTTTATTGTTTTATTCTAGTCCATTTTGTTTATTTATTTTTTCGGAACTGATTATAATGATGATGATTATGATGATGGGGAGGGAGGCGTTGGTAGTGGTGGTGGTGGTGGCGGCGGTGGTGCTGGTGGTGTAGATATATGTGGTGTTAACTTGCAAAAAAAGTCCACGGTTGGTGTTACATCTTGTGGCTGGAATACTTGCTATTCAAATAGGGAACTAGACGTATAAGAAACAAGTATTTTTTTCCCACACCCGGTGACACATACACACATAGACAGAGTCACGCACACAGTCACACACACAAACAAATATGTTTCTTTCTTTATTTTTATAACCGATTCGGCAAAAGTGAAACGAGAAAATGAATGTTAAAAATTCTTCAACGCGATGCTACAGTATGGCCTCAGTCAAATGAGTGAAACAAGTAAAAGATAAAACACACACACACACACACACATATATATATATCCCTTCTTTCCTGAGCGTCCAATAATACTATATTTGTTCCACGTCCTCGCGTTGTTGTGTTTTTTTTTTTTGTGTTTTCTTATTTGGATTAACTATATATATATATTTATATATATATATATACACATACATACATACATGCATGGGCGGCCCGAGGGTATGAGAGAAGATAGATACTTGGCCTGACATTGCTGCCAGCACGCCGCCTTATATTTACTTGTATATTTTTTTATTCTTTTATTTGCTGCAGTCATTTGACTGTGGCCATGCTGGAGCAGCGCCTTTAGTCGAACAAATCGACCGCAGGACTTATTCTTTGCAATCCTACTACTTATTGTATCGGTTCCTTTTGACCAGCCGCTATGTTACTGGGACGTAAACACAGCTGCAGCGGTTCTCAAGCGATGGTGGAGGGACAAACACACACACACACGTGTATATATACGACAGGCTTCTTTCAGTTTGCGTCTACCAAATCCACTCACAAGGCCTTGGTCGGCCCGAGGCTATAATAGAAGACACCTGCCCAAGGTGCGCGCAGTGGTATTGAACCCTGTACCAAGTGGCTGAGAAGCAAGCTTCTTACCACATAGCCAGGCCTGCGCCTGTTTTAATAATTACGCTATTGATGAATTACATTTTATATTTATATTAAGTTACACATGTAAAAAGCAATCATTTTGATTGCAAAAGTCTGATAGTGACTTCGAAGTTTCAACACCAACGCGTGCGCTCCTACTCGCACACATGCTCGGTAACCCATATTCACAGGCAAACATGTAATATTCGTCTACAATTTTTATCCTCACTGCCCTGACTCACGGACGAATGTGTCCAATCGTAGCTGCGCATCCCTTCTAACCACGTGACTAGAATCGCTTGACTGACAGCCAGGAAGCCATGAGGACAATGGACAGACATAGAAAGAAGATTTTTTTTGTTTTGTTCGTTAAGCGGACAGCGAGGAGCAAAAAAAAAAATAAACACACAAATCAGTAACACGCACACAGACACACACACGCATACATACAAACATACACTTCCTTAATCTCATTATCGGACGTGTGCACGATAACGAAATTACCATTATATATGTGTAGACTATTATGAGGCCATGCTGGAGTATCAACTCCTAAGAGGTATTCTTCGGTTTGTAATGACGGCATTGTTTTGTGACGTACTTGTTTTGTCGAGAAGAGACGGACGTAACGAAACGGAACAAAATAACCAAAGGTAATTACATCTCAAGGCACCGTCTCAGAATGCATATATATACAAGCATACACACACACATACATACATACATGCTTACATATATACATACATACATATATACATACATACATGCTTACATATATACATACATACATACATACATGCTTACATATATACATACATACATACATATATACATACATACATGCTTACATATATACATACATACATATATACATACATACATACATGCTTACATATATACATACATACATACATATATACATACATACATGCTTACATATATACATACATACATACATGCTTACATACATACATACATACATGCATGCATACATACATACATGCATGCATGCATACATACATACATGCTTACATATATACATACATACATATATACATACATACATACATGCTTACATACATACATACATGCATACATACATACAAGCATGCATACATACATACATACATACATACATACATGCATACATACATACACGCATGCATACATACATACATACGTACATGCATGCGTACATACATACATGCATACATACAGACATACATACATACATGCATACATACATGCATGGATACATACATACATGCATACATACATACATGCATGCATGCATACATACATACATACATACATACATACATACATACATACATACATACATACATACATATATACATGCTTACATATATACATACATACATACATACATACACACAAGCATACATACCTACATATATGAAAGAATATTCTTTTACTTGTTCCAGTCATTTGACTGCGGCCATGCTGGAGCACTGCCTTTAGTCGAACAAATCGACCCCAGGACTTATTCTTTGCAAGGCTAGTACTTACTCTATCGTTTCTTGTGCCAAGCCACTAAGTTGCCAGGATGTAAACACAGCAATAACGGTTGTCTAGCGCTGGTGGGGGGATAAACACAGACACACAAATACACACACACACGCACACACACACACGGACACGCATACACACACACATATATGTATATTTATATATACGAGGGGCTTCTTTCAGTTTTCGTCAACCAAATCTACTCACAAAGCTTTGGTCGACCCGAGGCTACAGTTTAGCCTGGGACCGAACCCGGTACCATGTGTTTAGTAAGCCTGCTACATACCACACAGCCACTCCCTCGCCTATATAGAAAATGAAATATATATACAAGGCGGCGAGCTAGCAGACACGTTAGCGCGCCGGGCGAAATGCTTATCGGTATTTTCGTCTGTCGTTACGTTCTGAGTTCAAATTCCGCCGAGGTCAACTTTGCCTTTCATCCTTTCGGGGTCGATAAATAAAGTACCAGTTTATAATCGACTCAATCCCTTAGTCTGTCCTTGTTTGTCCCCTCTGTGTTTAGCCCCTTCTGGGCAGTAAAGAAATATATATATACAAGCATAGATACATACATGCACACGCACGCAAACACATACACACACACTCAGAGAGAGAGAAAGATAGATAGATAGATAGATAGATAGATAGATAGATAGATAGATAGATAGATAGATAGAGAGGGAGAGAGAGAGAGAGAGAGAGAGAGCGAACGAGGGGGATGATGTTTCAAAGCGGAACAATAAAACTGCTTTCGTTTAACAGAGTTGGGGGTTCGTCTCAGAATTGAAAATAGCCCTTAATATATATATAGAGTTGTACAAAGGGCGCCCTCTTTGCTATTCTGAGCTCCAGAATGATGCAGCCGACTGACCTGACCAATCACACTCCCTGTTCATTCTTAACAGTGTTTCCACATAACAAAACAAGTAAACTAAACAACATTCGAGTAACTCTGATTTTCCTTGCATTCTGAAGACAAACATTTGCTTTATGGTTATATAACATCTAAACACTGCAAAAGAGGTATTTTTTACTTCAAAATTCTTAGTTCATTCTAAGATATATCGTTGCAGATTTATTTGCAGTGAGAATTGGATCTAATCAGTTAGAGAGAAATAACTGGTGGATGTTGCGAACGTGTTTTCATCATATTACATCTCGTCAGCGAGGCGTATTCACAACCGGTTGGCTTCACATAAAAGCATTTAACTTAGATATAAGAAAAGAGATATAGAATTTTACGTTATACACACACAGAGATGAAAAGAAAGACAGAGAGAGAGAGAGAGGGGGGGTGAATGTTGAAGAATAAGCTTGTTATTATAGATTGTCATCAAGAAGAGATATGGTAAATCTGACACTTAAAATTAAATTCGTACATCCAAGGCAGGTACAGACATGGTTGTGGGGGGGTGGTATATTCGTTTATTCGCATAAGCAAGTTGCGTGTATTTACTTATTTGCATACACAGTATTCCGTGCAGATATAGCCCTTACGCTACAGACCCACTAATACACACACACAGACATGTGTGTGTGTATGTATGTATGTATGTAAATACACACATATATATATATCAGATGCCTTATATATATATATATATATATATATATATATATATATATATATATATATCTATATATATATATATATATATCAGAGGCCTTTTATATATATACATTATATATCAGAGGCCTTTTATATATATATATAATATAAATATAATATATATATATATATATATATATATAATATATATATATATATATATATATCTATATATATATAATATATATATATATATATATATATTATATATATATATATATATCAGAGGCCTTTTATATATATATATATATATATAAGGTCATCAGCGTCACTCGAGTTCATCACAGATTTCGCATAAGTCACACTCGAAGAATTTCACATTTTCCTGCTATATTTCTAGTCCCAGATGGCTTAGTTTTTATATCTAGCACAATGTCATTCTCCATTTCTAAGTTATGGTTAAAATAAGTTAAGGGTTAAAATAAAGAAACCCTGCAAAACACAACTGATGTCTGCTCACAGACACACAGAATAACAGCAATCAAAGAACGACAGCGGAGTGCAAAACAAACACCGGCGATCTGACTGTCGCCTGAACTCTTGACAAGAGATGGCAGTTAGTTTTTTTCACCTACTTGGCTCGTTCGTATAAGCCCGAGTTGCTGGATAATTCTTCGTTCCTTTAAGAATTTTGTAGAATGGAAACTTTTCATAGATTGGAATTTAAATATTAATCTCTACAGAAATTTATTGTTTCAAGAAGAAAACATTGAATTTGAATTACTTTTGATTTTTACGATTACAGATAACAACTCGGGGTGTTACTTACTTATGAGCCCGATTCAGACGTCAAGAGGACCTCTGCTACGAATGATATCTTTTGACACTGCATTTCCATGACGACCGCCAGACGCTGAACGAAAATAAATGAACTGCGACCATCCTCAATAAAAGGAGCCCGAGTTATTGGCTGCAACTACATACTTGAAGTCAGTGTTGGTAGAATGAAATATGCTTGAAATTACACGTTCACTTTACTAAATTTATACTCGGGCCAAACTCGAACAACCCGACTGCCGGAGTCGTCACTGAGATGTATACTATCATACATGCATAACCGGAGCTTTAACGACAGAAGCGGCCTTAAATTTCACTTATACCGGACAACTAATCATTTCTGCATATCAAGCTCCGAGTAGTTGCCGTGTAACGCATCAACTGCTCTCCCCTACAACTGTATGTATGCATGCATGTATATATGTATGTGTATGTATGTATGTATGTATGTATGTATGTATGCATGTACATATAATATATATATATATATATATATAATATATATATATAGGGAGAGTTTACGAAGAAAACAAAAGACGAAGACAGGTGGTGTACAAAACAAACAGATGTATTAGTATAACGCTCAGGAATAGAAAAAGTGTTTTACGTTTCGAGCCTACGCTCTTCTACAGAAAGGGGCACAGAAAAAACAAGGAGAGAAAAAAATGTGTGCATATATATATATATATAATATATATATATATATATGTGTGTGTGTGTGTGTGTGTGTGTGTGTGTACGTATGCATTGTTTGAGTGTATTTCTTAGACTTACACTTTACACCTCGATAAAGATTTTGGAGTTCAAGTTCAAAATATTTCAGCACATCTACATACTTTCTGTACCGAGTATCTCTAACACTTCCCTTTTGTGTGTGCGTATGGAGAGAGAGAGAGAGAGAGAGAGAGAGAGAGAGAGAGAGAGAGAGAGATACGTCTGTGTGCGTGTTTATTTATCTGCGCACTTATGCATGCGCATATGTCTGGGGAAGTGCGTTGAACATACATGCGCGAATTTAGAATCCCCCAAAATACGTGAGTACATATATATATATATATAAATGCATGTGTGCGTTTGCATAAATAGATGTATACGTACACACTGACACCCTCACACACACACACACACGCATATACTTATATTAACGGATATTTGTACGTACTTTTGTATTTCTTTACACTTGTGTGCGCGCGTGTTCATATCTACGTCTGCTGCGCGTATTTCATCCAACCGATGTGATTGTTTCTGCTATGTTTTATATATTTCCCCCCTTTATTTCTTTCCGATCTGTCTACGTTCCAATGATTTTTTCGGTTGTTCACAAAGCGTGACTATCCTTTTCCATCCCTGTTTTGTTTGCTTTCGATCACCCCCGCCCCCCTCATCTCCATCGCTCTTTATAACCAATTCTAATCCCACAACTCAACAGAACACAACAGAACACAATAAAAGACAACACAATGCCACAGAACACAGCCAAGCACGAGTTTGTTAAACATTTTTGAATAGTGTTGTGGAGACACTGAGAAACTAAATCGAATTTGCTTTCCAAGAATTAAATAAAACACAACAAACAAATTACCAGTTACAAAATGATAATAATGCTTTTTAAATTTTCGCACACGGCCAGCAATTTGGGGGAGGGAGTAGATGCTCAATTTGTACCTGTTTTATCGACCTCACCCCCAAAAGAATGATAAGCAATGTCAACCCCGGCAGAATTTAAATTTAGAGGATGGACGGGGTTTTCCGCATGTAAACAATATAAATTACAATTAAAATTGCGTACATTTTAAGGAAAGTATTATCTGTCTGAGGTCCTAGTTGTGACTTGACAGATGACTAAATACTCTTGGTACATATTCCATCCACACTACGTGGCAAAGTGATGATGATGATGATGACGACGACGACGACGACGATGATGATGATGATGATGTCGACGACGATGACGATGATGATTTTTTATATGCTAGAGCAGCATCAGATGAGGAGGATATTACAAGAATAGTTTAGAATTTATGCGGGGCTTTCCAAAGACATAAGGGCAAGAAAAGTTAGAAGAATATATTCGGTATAAAAGCATACATAGTATGCAAAATAATGAATACAACTCTGATGTTGTCCTCTTGATACAGGAGAACCTTCGGTTGGGGTCAGTCAAGGAACCTATAGGTCCAGGATAACGCTGATCACTTAGGGTCCAAGCTTCAGATACATGTATTGACCAAGTCCAATCACTAAAACCCTTTTTCGTTTCGTCAGTCATGGTTTGACAAATTCACTGGGAGAGAACTCTTCTCTCTCCACCCTTGTATACCTTTCAAACAACAACAACAACAACAACAACAACAACAACATTAATAACAATCAATTCTAAGTTTGAAGAGATGAAGGGATAGTCGATTTCATTGACCCAATACTTGAATGATACTATGTCTTATCGACCCAGAAAGGATGAAAGGCAATATTGACCACGATGGGATTAGGGCACATAACATAAAGGGCCGAAGGAAATTTTGCTAATCACTATGTTCAACGTCCTAAAACGTTAAGTACGTTACCTTAATAACTATAACTTCTGATTTAGGCTCAAGATCGGTATCTTGAGGAAAGGATGGTAGTCAATATCACGGGCCTTTTTACTTGAGTAGCACTATGTTTTATCGACCAGGAAAGCATAAAATGCATATTCACTTCAGTGATATTTGAACCTGGAACGTATCGAATCGAATAAAGAAAGCAAAACATTCTGTTTCGATGCTCTAACGATTCTGCAAATCCACTCTCTTCCTATAATAATCACAACTTCACCATCAACATTACCACAAATTATCGATAGGGAAAATGGTGTGCTATCCAAGGACAACCTCACGGATACTACTGGATTACTCCCACCGACAAAAGTACTAAAGAGATATTCTCTTCAGCCTATAGGCTCAACCGCAGAGCAGTTTCACTTTCGTTTACTTTTCAATAAATTTATGGGAAGGTGACAAATCCTTTGCCGTCTCACCTCACATTTCTTTTCAAATGAAACCTAAAAAAAAAAAAAGCTGGTGAGGATTTGGCCACGATGAAATATACGTCTCCAGTCCATTTAGTCTTGACCTCTACACATAAATACTAACAAAAAAAAACCTTCAATTTCTCGAAAACCATGCAATATGTACTCTAAACTCTGACGGTAGTAACCGTTTCAAAATCTCCATTTCTGGTTTCTTAATTTTGAAGATTTTATATCCTGTTCTCTTTTGTACTTATTCTTCCAAAAATAACGTCCGCCATCTTAAATTCACGCACTGGTTTCATAACATTTCCTCTGAATTTATTTTCCTTATTTCACTAGTTTTTACTCTTCTTGCTTTTGTATACTTTGTCTTTCTATTAACCTTTATCTTCACACCTATCCTCTGTTCTCTCTTTTCTTTCTTTCTTTCACTCTCTCTTTCTCTCATATTTCTTTCTATTCTTATTTTCTCGCATCCTACTTTCTTTTCTCTGACGCATTGTGCGTAGACATACTTGCGTAAGCACTCGCATAACCACATAGACATTGCCACTTGCATGAACACAGATATATACATGCACGTATATACATATATATTGCGTGGAATAATGTTGGAAGACGTGAGAGAAGTTTGAAAACACACACACACACACACACACATATATATATATATATATATATATATATATATATATATATACATAAATATATATAGAAATGCATAATACACACACACACATGCAGTTAGATAGATAGACAGACAAATAGATAGATAGATAGATAGATAGATAGATAGATAGATAGATAGATAGATAGATAGATAGGTAGATAGATAGATAGATAGAAGATAGATAGATAGATAGACAGACAGAGAGAGGAACGGACGGACGGACAGACAGACAGACAGACAGACAGACAGATAGATAGATAAAAATATAAATATATATGAGAATGTGTATGTACACTGGCATATTCATAAAGAGGGACAGAGAGAGAGAGAGAGAGAGAGAGAGAGAGAGAGAGAGAGAGAGAGACAAAAAGACAGAAAGACAAATAGAAAGAATGGATGAAAGAAAGAATGGGAAAAAGATAGAAACATGGAAAGGGAGTGCCAATCCGATTCGTTCTCCGGCAGCATCCAAAAATCTATTGTCCGCTGCAACGTAAATGGCATCCATTCTTTATCATCTTGTGTTTCGTTTCTTCTTATACTTAAGCATTTTACGCCATCACCTCCTTCCCTTTTTCACTTTGCTTATTGCTATATCTCTCCCGTTGCTTACACTCACTATCTTTTCATTGTGCTTTGTCTATTTATGCATCGTAAACCATTCTCTATCCATGCATCATAAACTATTTTCTAGTTGTACGGAGAAAGCAATGGGGTTTAATGTGTTTACGAAGGAACGATGACTGTTTCGCATAGAGTAACACGGTGAATTTCTCAAAAGCAGTGACGTCACAAGCACAAACAAAAGACGTCATAATCACGATATAATCTCACGTCACAAATCAATGAGCAACTTGTACGACACGACATCACAATTTAAAAAGCCAGTTTGGCAAATCATTACGAATTCAACATCACAAATCAGAATAACTGATGAATATATACAATAATCTACATGGATTGGCACCGAGGTCGACATTGCCTTTTATCCTTTCAGGGTCGATAAATAAAGTACCAGTTTCGCACTGGGGTCAGTGTAATCGACTTAATCCCTTTGTCTCTTCTTGTTTGTCCCCTCTATGTTTAGCCCCATGTGGACAACAAAGAAAAAAAAAATATATGTATGTACGTATGTACGTACGCATGTATGTGTGTATGTATACTTATATACATATATATATACGCCTGTGTGTGTATGTATATATATATATATATATATATATATATATATACACCTTTAGATATATATACGCACGCACGCACACACACTCACAAATATAAACATACACACGCACACACTAAAATATATATGCAGAAATAAACGCAAAACGGTGAGAGGCAAACAAATTTTGTGCTTCGTAAGATATTACATCCTTTGTTGTCCACGTCTCCAAGTGTTTTAGGCTTACTGCTTATTATATACCACAGTGAAAACAATTTCGGTTTCATACAATTCTGACCTGGAGGCAGAAATGGCGGTCATTGGGCACCTGCAACAACGAAGTAGATCCACTTTCGTAGTTATTACGCTTGCTAGGAATGACAGAAGATGTAGTAAAAGGCTGGTTCGGCTGTGAATACTCGCATCTTCACTATTTGCCTCACCAGTTGAAATACTACGGAGTGGGAATCGTCACCTTCACGAAACGCATACGCACACATTTACAATACACACGATCACATACACATGCATTTGTGTGTGTGTTTGTGTGTGTGTGTAAGTATATATATATATGCACCATACAAACACACATCAATGCGTATACGTCTCCAAAAACTATGTAATCCCAAATAGAATCAATTCATCAAGGATCATCGGCTTTGAAAACAGTTCTGCGCTTTTGGGAAAAAGACTTTTACAACGCCGGATCGACTAAGTATTTGGTAGACAGAAAATGAGAGAAGCCCGTGGCATGTCTTACCCACGCTAGCTTGGAAATGTGGACTTTAAATAATGATCACACACAACCACGCACACAAATACTACACACACACACACGCACACACACACTTATATATATAGATAAACACACACATATCTTATACTTGTTTCAGTCATTTGACTGCGGCCATGCTGGAGCACCGCCTTTAGTCGAGCAAATCGACCCCAGGACTTATTCTTTGTAAGCCTATTACTTATTCTATCGGTCTCTTTTGCCGAACCGCTAAGTTACGGGAACGTAAACACACCACCATCGGTTGTCAAGCGATGTTGGGGGGACAAACACAGACACAAACACACACACATACATATATATATATATATATATATATATATATATATATATACGACAGGCTTCTTTCAGTTTCCGTCTACCAAATCCACTCACACGGCATTGGTCGGCCCGGGGCTATAGCAGAAGACACTAGCCCAAGATGCCACGCAGTGGGACTGAACCCGGAACAGTGTGGTTGGTAAGCAAGCTACTTACCACACAGCCACTCCTACATATAAAATACATATATACATACATATACATACATATACATACATATATATATATTATATATATATATATATATAATGGGTGGAAGAGAGAGAGAGAGATAAATAGTAACAGATACATAACTCTAACAACATGTGTATGAATGTGTCTACACGCTGTATATTAATCAATCAAATTTTCTCTTAGGTCATCGTTAAACATAGCTGTCTTCAACGAAAGCCACAATAACAACCTGCCATACCGTTCCCCATTCCCTGCGCAGTATTGTTAAAGCATAGCTTCTCAAGGACAATTGTTTACTGCAGGGTGCCATGTTTGTATCTGCGTGTCACTCTGGTTATGTGTCCTCGCGCGCGCGCGCGCGCGTGTGTGTGTGTGTGTGTGTGTGTTAGTTCGTGCCTGTATAAGTGTCTGTCTGTCTGTCAGTGTTTCTGTAGAGCCGATTTCTGTATATCTGACGGTGACTGTGAGGAGAGGAAGATGATGTCGGAAAAGGTCGTAAATCAATCATTAGTGTAGCAATGAAATTTTTTATAACCAACAGCCCGAAATACATCAGATGTTGATAATAAAGAACTTCTTAGATGACATAGTCAATATCTGCTCTTACACAGCAACATTAGTCAACGGTCTTGTGAACCGAATGCCCCACATTTCCATAAAAGAGTCCCATTATTCCGATGCGTTTATCCGTCTTTATTGGAGCAGTAGAAGCTTAAGACATGTCGAATACGTGAATAAACCACTATGACCAGTTACATAAAGAGAGTAACATGTATAAAATTAATATGGATTTAAATGTTATTTGCGTCACCGAAGACTGTATGTTTGGCTCTCTTCACTTTACACTTCTATAAAATAACACATCTTAATTACTCCTAACTTTACGAGCTCATGATGGAGCCCCATCGAAGCCGCTCCAGCAGCAGCTGCTGCTGCTGCTGCTGCTACTGCTACTGCTACTGCTACTACTACTACTACTACTACTACTACTACTACTACAAAATAATAATAATAATAATAATAAGAATAATAATAATAATAATAATAACGATGATGATGATGATGATCCTTTCTACAACAGGCACAATTTCTGGAGATAGGGCTAGTCGATTTCAGGGATCCCAGTACTCAGCTGGAACTTATTTTATCGACCCTGAGGGTATAAAAGGTAATGCCAACCGTAGCGGCATTTGAAATCAGAATATAAAATTAAAAGATATGCTACTAAGCAGTTTTCTCAGCGCGATAACAACTCTTTTAACTCGCGGCCTTAATGACAATAATAATGGTTTCAAATTTTTCCACAAGTGCAGCAAAATTTCGGGAAAGGGGCTAGTCAATTACATCGACCCCAGTGCTCAACTTGGACTTAATTTATCGAACCTCGAAAGGATGAAAGGCAAAGTCAAACTAGGCGAAATTTGAACGTAGACAGACGCAGGAGTGGCTGTGTGGTAAGTAGCTTGCTTACCAACTACATGGTTCCGGGTTGAGTCCCACTGCGTGGCACCTTCGGCAAGTGTCTACTACTATAGCCTCGGGCCGACCAAGGTCTTGTGAGTTGATTTGATAGACGGAAACTTTTTGGAACGATAGCTACATTTGCTGAGCTGAGAAATTAATTGTTTCCATTGCTGTTCATCTTTTCGGGATCAATAAAATAAGTACCAGTTGAGCATTGGGGGGGGGGTGATGTAAATGATTTGCCCCTCCGCACAAACTCACTGGTCTTATGTCAAAATTAGAAAAAGAAAAGAAAAAAACAATTTTACGATTATGGTTCACAAAGTTATTGATTCCTAAAAAGCGTAACAAAATACAGAAGAAACAAATATCACCTATGACGTTGAAAAATGAGCAAGAGACATCGATCTGAATTCTTCTCTATACCAACCCCGAAAGGATTAAAAAGAACGTTGATCTCACCTGGATTTGAACTCACAGCGTGGTGAGCCGAAACACATCTTCGAAGCTGATCTATCCGACAACTGAATGCTTTCGCTAATTCACCGCTTTAGTACCTATCTTTATATTTATCGACATCGAAAAGATAAAAATCAAAGGCCGCAACAACCAATAAGGAAAGAATATTTTAGATAGAGTAGTCAGTCACATAGACGTGATGGTCACGCTTGAAATGCCTTTAATCATAGGTCTACATGGTTAGAGTTAACCTGGGTCTTAATGACAACACCTGCTTTATCACCAGCAGCTACCATAGCAACATTAATATAATTCATAGAATTCTTTTTTTTTTTTCTTAAAGATAATGTAGAAACGGGTGTTACTTATCGCTTTTATTTTAGCGGTTATTTTTTTTACTACTGTTTTATTAATCCATACATCTGTGAACACTAAGCATAAGATAAATCTTTCTTCCTAATTGTGGAACAAGGCCGGTAATTTCGGGGTGAGGGAGTAATTTGATTTTATCAACCCCGGTGCTCAAATGGCACTTTATCGACGCTGAAAATAATAAAGCCAAGATCGACATCGCGAGAATTCGAACTCAGAAGGTAAAGAACCGCAAGAAATGACGTTATCCATTTTGTTCGACGCACTGCTGATTCTATCAGCTCCCCGGTTGAGGGAATTCAAATTTTGGCACTAAGTCAGCAATTTTAGCAAGAACGGGTAAGGCGATATTGTTGACCCCAATATTCAAAAGGTACGTTTTTTTTTTTGATCCCGAAAAGGGCTAGAAAGCAAAACCAACCTTGGTGCTATTTGAACTAAGTATCTCATCCGGCGCAGCAGCAGTTGTGCCACCACGTTTCCTTGATAAATAAAATGATAAAAGATAGTGTTTAATATTTCATTGCATATTCTGTAACCATGCCACCATCTACGATCTAATATATCATCATCATCTACTACTGAATTAGTGAATTTCAAAGAAAAGAAACATAACCCGAAAAAAATGTTCGTTCTCAAAAAATATTTCTTATTTCTTTATTGCTCACAAGGGGCTAAACATAGAGGGGACAAACAAGGACAGACAAAGTGATTAACTCGATTACATCGACCCCAGTGCGTGACTGGTACTTAATTAATCTTGCTCGAAAGGATGAAAGGCAAAGTCGACCTCGGCGGAATTTGAACTCAGAACGTAACGGCAGACAAAATACCTATTTCTTTACCACCCACAAGGGGCTAAACACAGAGGGGACAAACAAGGACAGACAAACGGATTAAGTCGATTATATCGAATCCAGTTCGTAACTGTTACTTATTTAATCGACCCCGAAAAGATAAAAGGCAAAGTCGACCTCGTCTGAATTTGAACTCAGAACGTAACAGCAGACAAAATACCTATTTCTTTACTACACACAAGGGGCTAAACACAGAGGGGACAAACAAGGACAGACAAACGGATTAAGTCGATTATATCGAATCCAGTGCGTAACTGGTACTTATTTAATCGACCCCGAAAAGATAAAAGGCAAAGCCGACCTCGTCGGAATTTGAACTCAGAATGTAACGCAGACGAAATACGGATACGCATTTCGCCCGGCGCGCTAACGATTCTGCCAGCTCGCCGCCTTCCTTCTCAAAATATATTTCTGCCTCCCTTTCTTTGTCATGGATGACCTGATATCGTATACAGTAAATGACCCTCAGCAACTGGAAATCTTCATCAGAAATCATGAAGCAAATTAGCAAAGACATTAAAATGTCATTTGGCCTCGGAAAAAAATATAGAAATTTGACAATAAAAACCCTACGATTTGCAATTTAATGGTAGGGGTTCCGATATTACAAAAGCTAGATGTCTTTACGTTTTACAAATACCTAGATGGCCACGAAAAGATAAAAAAGGTGTATAATGGCGATTAAATACAGAAAAAGAAAAAATGAGCGTTATAAAATACAGGACAAAAATAAATAAAAATAATTTTATCTCGGAGTCACTGAAGCATTCTAATGTTGTTGTTGTTGTTGTTGTTACTGTAGCTGTTGTTTATCTCCAAGTCAGCTCTGATCCAGCAAGCTGTTATGCTTATAGTTCTTCCAGCCGTGACCATCGCCTGCTTTTTTAGGGTACTTTGGCCTACATAATTTCGTGTCTTTCAACCATATATAAGATTACGGAGACGTGATATAAAGGTGTTTTGGCAGCTCTTTCTGGTAGCTGTGTATTCGTGTCTGTATCTCTCTGTATCTCAAATTCACCCCCTCTTCCCGTTCACACAAACACACACAGACACACAAACACAGAAGCACGCATGCGCGTACGTTTAGTTATCCTGGCAATCGCGTACGACCCAGTGTCTTGTATGAACTAAGCTTTTCCTTCTTTTTTTCTAGATACCTTTGAAGTCGTGAGTAGACTTTACTTCTCGACACTCCTCTTCTCTGGCCGGCAGAACATCGAGGAGGGAGATGGAGATGTACTAGAAGTTGGCTGGTAGAGTTGCAGACTGGAGCAATTTGAAAAAAAAAACGTCTTGCTCAAAATCCTGTTCCGCTGCCTGGTCCAGGGGTCAAACACTGATATTATGGCCATGAATCAAATAACGTACCACAGCACCAACTGCAGTAAGACACACGTACACACTTTCCCTCCGTCTCCCTCTGTTTCTCTCCATATAATATATATATATGTGTGTGTGTGTGTGTGTGTGTGTGTGTGTGTGTGTGTGTGTGTGTGTGTGTGTGTGTGCGTGCGTGCGTGCGTGTGCGTGTGGGAGTGTGTGTGTGTGAGCGCGCATGCACGTTTTTATCGGATAATACATCCGGGGTCTAATCCGTCATTTATTTTGACGTTCCTGGGACTAGTGAAAACGTTTCACCCACCGAAAATCGAAAATACAGCCCCACTTTTTTTAAAGCCAAACGTTTTCTTGACGCTATGATATACGGAACCCCTGAAGTGTATAGAAATGCTAATAATGATGCAGTATCGAAAGCGTCAAAGATACATATACAGAAGTATGGAATGAAAAATGGCTTACATAGTTTTCCAGAAAGCAATGGAATACATACATAGAAATACATACATGTAGTTATATATATATATATATATATATATTATATATATATATATACACATACATATACATATACATACATCAGCAAACGGCGGTGCATCAGCATGGCCGCAGCTCTGAGCTGAAAACTAGAAAAAAAATATATATATATGTATATGTATATATAAATATATATATATACATACATACAGTGGCGTACGTACACTTTTGGTCTCTTATATGTAAGTATATATATATATATATATATATATATATATATATATATATTCTGTACGACTCTTATTATTCTGTCTTTCTTTCGGCCCATTCATACTTCGTTCTTTACACTTTTCTTTTCTTTTTTTCGCTCCCCTCTCTCATATTTCTTGGCCTTCCTTTCATTCTCACCTTCCCCCCTCTTTTACTACACTCTGTTCCTTTCTTTTTCCTTTCTTTCTCGTCCCGCCGTAACTCTTCTATCCCTCTGCCTCTCTCTTCTCCTTCCACGTGACCAGTGTTCCGCCACGCCTGACCCTTCTTTCTTGGTTCGCACTATCATCCGTGCAACATCTATATTCCTTCCCATGCCTGTAATCGCTTATGTCCCTGCCGTAAGGCTTCACTTCCACACATGCCGGCTTAATTCAATTCGTCCTTAGTCGAAAGACACCTGTTGTTAATGCCCCGTTTTTTGCATTTCTATATATGTACCATTTCTCCGTATCTTTCGTCCTTGTTTTTGTATACATTAGCTTGCTTTCTTCCACGGTATCAAGTGCTCTTAGCTGGCCAGATTGGAGCAGCCTCGAGATTAACCAGCCGAAACTGCAAATATATATATATATATATATATATAGCCACCTGACAAGTTTCGCATAATAAAAAACGCACCAACTCAATGCTGTATACCAGTCGTCCTCAACTGGTCTCCATATAGCTCCTGAGGGTCCTTATAAGATTTTTGGAGGTCCACGCACCACAGTAGTAAATTGGATATCCTGAACAGGATTTTAAGAGCCCCCATGCGAAAATTTGATTTAGATCTATGTATTGGAATTTATTGCAAGAAACAGCTAGGTTTCTTTCTCTAGCATTTTACGTAGTTCAACCTACACAAATTTATGTTTGAAACGCAAAATAGGAATTTTGAAATAAGTTTCTATAAAACTAGTTTTTAAACATCGAATGGCTATGGGACCCACGAGTAATCAACAATAATCAATGGGGTCCATAGATAAATAAATGGTTGAGAACCCCTGTTGTATATCAAATCTCTGAATCCATAGCATCTTGCAGCCTTAATGAGGATGACTCGTTATTATACATAAGGAGACGTCTGCATTGGCTGGGTCATGCCCTCCGTCGTCAACCAGGAGAATTCATCTAAGAAGCAATTGCCCCAGCTCCCCTTTCAGGGTTGGCGAAAGCGATGTGGTGGACAACGGAAAACCTGGTTGATGACAGTCAAGGCTGATCTGGAACCCAACCTAGGCCCCCATATCTACGGCGTTCGCCGCTGGAATAAGGAGTGGTTGGAGATCACGCGGTCGTTAGCCTCAAATCGCCAGGCCTGGTCGGCGTTTGTGAGAGATGCAGCATTGAGGATGAATGAAGCCAGCTCAACCCACCCCGGGTGAATGCTGTAAGAAAAAGAAGCCTTAATGCAAACAAGAAGCAGTTCTTTGTTTGATATCTAGTAAATATGTTTTAAGCAATAAGACAAAATCTCCTCTCAGTTATTTATTAAACACAAATCAATAAATGAACAACTTAATCTTATAGTTAATTGTGCAATTCCAATTACGAATAACGTCATTAAAATTACATTAATGAGAATTTGCATTGCACGACTGGTATTTAAATTTCTAAAATAGAGTAATTTGAAAGTCTGTAAACCTATTTACAAGCTTCCACTAATTACCTGTTATTGCCGGATATTTTGTTTGTTTTTATCTCTTTTTATTCGTGTACTAAGCTGTTATGTTTAACCACAGGTGAGGCCTGATTAAGATAGATGTATCCAACGGCGTTCCAGCTTTGGCTGTTCCGTCTTTTATTCATACGTAATATATTAATCTATCATGACCATGAGCTATCAGCACCGACTGTAGCAGTAATAATGAATCATACGAGCTCTATGGTCATATTTCTAACCATGTCTGTTGGGTCTCCTATCTTTTCGGTTATTTCAAAATCTATCAATATCCTCTCCCGCTCTTCTCACAGAGTACCCAATCTAATTCTGAGAGGAGAGAATGAAAAAGAGAAGAGAGAGAGAAGAAGAAGAAAGAAGAAGAAGAAAGAAGAAAGGACGAAGAAGAAGACAGAAGAAGAACAGAAGAAAGAAAGAAGAAGAAGAAGAAATGAAAGAAGAGAAGAAGAAGAAGAAGAAGGAAGAAAGAAGAAGAAGAGAAGAAGAAGAAAGCGAAGAAGAAGAAGAAGAAGAAGAAGAAGAGAAGAAAGAAGAAGAGAAGAAGAGAAGAAGAAAGAAGAAGAAGACAGAAGAAGAAGAAAAGAAGAAGAAGAAGAAGAAGAAAGAAGAAGAAGAAGAAAAGAGAAAGAAGAAAGAAGAAGAAGAAGAAGAAGAAAAGAGAAGAAAAAGAAGAAGAAGAAGAAAAAGAAGAAGAAGAAGAAGAAGAGAAGAAGGAAGAAGAAGAGAAGAAGCAGCAGCAGCAGCAGCAGCAAACAAATCAACAGCATGCAACAACAATCATCACTGTACTTCAATACTACGCACCTTCTTGCTTAGAACTTCAACCACCCAGAATTTTCTTGGAGAAATTTAACCACTTTTAATTCAACGGGATTCCGGTGTATGAAATCCGTTTTGATAGTCAACATGCTCTTAGTGTTTACTACACTACTGAGTATCATATTAGACACTAATACAATCATGCTATTGAGTATCATTTAACTCTAGTTATGCAGTTTGATAATACTCCCGAACTAAATATTGGAAAATCCTGTTGTAAGCCAAAATGCTTAATTTCCATTTTCCAAAAAACCAAGCCACTTTATGAATCAGTCTTCGCTTTATTGCATGTTAAATATTATAAACTATCAACAGATGTTTGTGTACAGTAATTGCCCGTAACGAAAATGTACGTACATACATACATACATACATACATACATACATACATACATACATACATACATACATAGATACATACATACATATACATATACATATATATATATATATATATGTATGTATATATATGTATGTATTTTGTTTAGTTGCACATCTTTCATCTCGTGGGCAGTCAGCTATGGAAATTTCAGTATTAAAATGGTAATTGTTGTTGATGAAATGATAAATCTGTGTAAGTCTATTCGAAAAATGGGTATAAAAAAGAAAAGAAAAAAACAGAAGAGAAACGTGAGTTGAACTTCACCCACCAATAAGTATGCGAATATTCGTTTGACTGAACATGCTTTTGCTGTATACACAAGGTCAAAGATATCACACATACAAAACACACACGTGTGCGAGTTTATTTTTAATATATATATATATATATATATATATGTTTGTAGTATATACGCATGCATATATATATATATATATATATATATATATATACACACACACATATATATATATAATTGATGAACTTTGTAGATAATATAGAGCTAAGGCCCTCGTACGCCGAATCAGCGTACTTATACTGGTCCCCAAGTGGAAGGACTTTCATTTAAGCATGAAACATATGAGAATATCTCTTAATCATTAATTAGCCTCCTGGGAAAATGCGAGTGCTATCATTGTACTCCCTAAATTGTAGGGCCGTTGAGATCTAAACTAGAGTAAAGGGGCATAGTGAATGGTGCGAGCTAGTATGGAGTATAGACAATATTCCCAACTTAAGTTATCACCAAACCAGGTTCAGTTCATACTTGAGGCTATATCACTACAATGATTCCATTGGCGCTGCTTTGGAAAAGGAAAAATCAAAAGATATTGAATTATGTCGCAAAATCTCATTCTCTTCTTCTGGAAATTATGGTATTTTCGCTAGTGTAAGAAACAGTAGATCAGTCTAAGGAAAGTTGATGGGCTGACGAAGGTCGGAGCATATTTAAAATCGGTAGATACTCAGGGCGGTGGCTTGTTAGGACTGATAAATCGTCAGGCTGGGGGGGGGTCTTGTCAAAATTGGTAGATCGTCAGTGTGGCAGCTTTTGGGTGGTGGAATATCATAAGGGCGATTGCTTGCCAGTATTGGTAGTTAGACAAGGCAGTGGTTTGTTAGAACTAATAGATCGTTAAAGCGATGACCTCTCGGGAGTAACAAGTCGTCATAGCTGTGGATAGTCAGAGAAGCTAAATCGTTTGGGCGGTGGCGTGACGGTATTAGTAGAGCACGAGGGCTTAGGACTGTCCGCAGTAATAAGGCGCCAAAATTGTGGTTAAAATCCATTGAAGGTTGGACAGTATATAGTTAACTCTTAAATTAATTAGTTAATTCTCTTTACCTCCTGATTCCGAAATGTGTGAAGGACAACTATATTTTCCATCCTTTCAAGGGTGAAGAAAATAAAGTACCAGTCACATACTTGTGACGATTTGATTTATATACTCTCTCTCTCTTTCTCTCTTTCTACCGAAGGGGTCTGGCAGTATCGTTAAGATGCTTTGTAGTACTTAGTTATGTGACTTCATGTTCTTATTTGTAATCTTTATTTTTCACCCTTCCGAGGTTAATAAAAGCAAATCACCAGTCCAGCCATCATAAATTGAGGTGGATTTAATCAATTATTGCTCCACCCGACCCTCCCCCGCACCAGATGAAAACATTCTGTAACCTAGTACCTATGTAAGGCACCAGTATTATAAATATGGATTAATACAGGGAACGGGCAGAAACAGAAATTTCTAAAATTCAAATAATACAACGGCTTAGATGTTTCTAAATTTTGTAGATACG
>NW_021831887.1:25000-30000 GCF_006345805.1 Octopus sinensis | reverse complement strand
GCCCGAGTTTTTACCTATAATCGTAAAGTTTAAAAGTAATTCAAATTAAATGTTTTCTAGGAACAATGAATTTCCATAGAGATTAAGATTTAAATTTCAGTCTATGAAAAGTTTCTATTCTACAATATTCTTAAAGGAACGTAAAATTTTCCTGAAACTTGGGCTAATACGAACCAGCCTGGTAGGTGCAAAAGACTAACTGGCATCTCTAGTCAAGAATACAGGCGACTGTCAGATCGCTGCTGCCCCCCGTGCACTCCGATGTCATTATTTGATTGATGTTCTGTGCGTGTGTGTGAAGATCAGTTCTGTTTTTCAGTGTTGCTTTATTTCTAACGTTAACATAGAAATAGAGAAAGACACAGTGCTAGATATAAAAAATAAGCAATTTGAAGCTAGAAATATTGGGGTAAAAAGAGAAATTCTTCAAGCAGGTATGTGTCTTATACGAAATCTGTGAAGAGCCCGAGTGACGCTGATGACCTGGCGTCGCCTCTGATATGTAAATATATATATAATATATATATATATATATGTGTGTGTGTGTGTGTGTGTGAGACTGTGTGTGCCTAGATACATACATAAACATACATACACACACACACACACACACACACACACACACACACACACATATATATATATATATACACGAGGGGCGTTCAATAAGTAATGCCCCTAACCCACTTGCAGTTGTTTGATCTAGCTGAAATTTTGCATGTGCACTTATTTATACCTCTATAGATTAAGTGGCTAATTACAGCTCTGAACTAATTGTGGTTTCTGATTTACAGGTGTTTGAACTGAGTCAAGTGTGAAATGGAGCCTGTTGAGTGTCGAGCAGTGATCTGGTTTTTGTATTTGAAAGGACGCACACCACGGGAGACTTTTAATGAAATGAAAGTAACTTATGGTGATGATGCCCCATCATATGACCTTGTAGAACGCTGGCATTGTGAATTCAAACATGGTGGGAACTCTGTGGAAACAGCTCCCAGATCTGGTCGCCCCCTTCTGCCGTTGATGAGACGTCTGTCCGTCAAGTTGAGGCTGCCATTTTGGAAGGTCAACGCATAACTATTCGTCAAATAGCCCATAAGGTCAAGATTAGTACCGGGTCTGTGGAAACTATCATTCATGACCATTTGCATATGCAAAAGGTGTCAGCCAGATGGATTTCCAGGTTGCTCACACCTTTCCAGAAGCAAGAACGCGTTGAGTGCTCGAGGAGGAATTTGGAGATGTGCCAAGAAGATGAGTCAAAATTTTTCAAAAGACTGATCACACAGGATAAAACCTGGGTCCATCACTATGATCCATAGACCAAAGCCCAGTCAATGCAGTGAAAGAACCGTGACTCACCTCCTCCAAAGAAGGCAAGGGTGCAGCCCTCCGCTGACAAGGTTATGCTCACAGTCTTCTGGGACCAGGACGGAGTAGTGATGACAGATTTCCTGGCAAAGGGTACCACAATTACATGAGCCTATTATGCTTCACTTTTGAGGAAATTAAGAGAAGCTATCAAAATCAAGAGGCGGGGCAAGATCAGCAAAGGCATCCTCCTCCTGCAGGACAACGCTCCGGTCCACAACTCGCATGTCGCCAGATCAGAAGCACAGGCGTGCAGCTATGAACTCCTCCCCTTGCACCCTCTGATTTTCACCTCTTCCCAGCCATGAAGTTGATTTTGAAAGGAAAGCGTTTCCCAGATGATGCAGCCTTGATTTCTGAAGTCACGTCGTGGTTGGAGGACCAAGCTGGGGTCTTCTACAAAAACGGTCTCCAGAGCTGTATCAAACGATGGGAGAAATGCATAACTCTGGGTAGTTCCTATATAGGAAAAGACTAATAACTGTGCCAAGTGTCGTTGCTCTACTACTATGGGAAGTGGGTCAGGGGCATTACTTATTGAACGCCCCTCGTATACTACATTTTATTTTCAAAAATTATGATAAACAAATTCCTTTTTAATCTAAGATATACTCTTCTTCATTTTCTACAATGCTCTTCCATCAATCTTGTGGACTTGCAAGGTCCCTCTTCCAAAATTCCCTTGTCCGTGACCAAAAATACTCCTCTAGTACTCTTTTGACATCGTCTATAATTCATATATTTTCCGTCCAAATGGTTTTGAAGACTGTGGAATAAATGATAATCAGATGGGGTAATGTCCAGCAAATATGGTGGGTGGAGCATCGTTTCCCATTCAGACTGCTCCAACCTTTGGAATGTCATCCTCACTGTATGTGGCAGAGCATTATCCTGATCGAAGAACACTTTTCGTCTTGAAACCAAAGATGGTCGTTTTTCTTCCAGCTGACCAAATCCAAGCTTCTCTGCTAGTTCCGCAACAGTTACGATGCGATTTTGGTTCACCAGGGTTTGTAGGACGTCCTCATAGCGCACTACAGATCTTCGAGGTTTAGGTTCGTCTTCTAGGTTGTAGTTTCCGGCTCAGAATTTCTGGAACCACCGTTGACACTGGTTTACACTTATTGTCCGATCCCTATATACTGTATTAATATTCCACGCACTTTCCGTTACGTTGTTGCCTTTATTGAACTCACAAAGGAAAATGTGCCGAGTATACTCCTTTATCACTTCCATTATAGCTTTGAAAAAATAACTGTTAAAATCGAACTCCACTCTTCAAAACTTGCACTAGGATTAAATTATTTAAAAAAAAGAAGGCTAAATTACTACCTGCTTTTATAGCAAGGGGGTGCAGGGAGTTTATACCGTCCCCTTTTTATTTTAGGCAAATGAAAAAAACCGTAATATTTTTGGGCTGACCTAATATATATAGGAAAAATACTAAGTAAAAACATCTATATATATATGCATTCTTATGCCCGCACACACGCACACATCTAAAACTGCCCACTCATACATATTCACACACGTGTACAAATGAATCTATATACGCGTTGTGAGTGTTTATTGAGCGAAAAGCACCTAAAGCTCCCTGCTGTACTCTTTCGCCACAACTTTCTCTCAATCTTTCTTCTGTTGGCCTGCTCACTTAGCCTCCAAATGACGCCACTCCGCTGGCGTCATTTGGCGGCTAAAACAATGCGAAGCGCATTGTGACCAGCGATGTATAGCAACATCTGATAGCCTGGTGTTCACGGTGATCACGGTGATATATATATATATATATATATAATATATATATATATATATATATATATATACAAATATATACATATATATATATAATATATATATATATATATATATATATATATATATATTATATATATATATATATATATATATATATATATATATATATATATATATATATATATATATATATATATACATAATATATATATATATATATATATATTATATATATATTATATATATATATATATATATAAAATAATACGTTACAATTACTCATAGTCAATCCACAACACCATCTCTTCGGTTATATATAGGGTCAACGATGGTTCCAGAAATTCTGAGCCGGAAACTACAGCCTAGAAGACGAACCTAAATCTGGAAGATCTGTAGTGCGCGATGAGGACGTCCTGCAAACCCTGGTGAACAGATAGAACTTGCTTTCTATATTATGTCCCAAAAAGTTTTTTTTATCTCATTATACCTTTTATTATTTCATATATTTTTATATTTTCACACATAATTTTTTCTGTCCTTTTCTATCCTGCATTTTTTTCTGTGCCTATATAGACGTGTATATAGATTCATTTGTACACGTGTGTGAATATGTATGAGTGGGCAGTTTTAGATGTGTGCGTGTGTGCGGGCATAAGATTGCATATATATATAGATGTTTTTACTTAGTATTTTTCCATTTTTGGGCGTTTTTTATTGTGGGGGGGGGGAGCATATGTATATTCATTTTTCGTATATGCGTGTGTATGTATGCGTATATAAAAATGTGAAGGTACGTACATATATGAGCGTGTGTGTGTATGAGTGCATAAGGGCATGTCCGTATATGAACGTGGTTTTTATGCTTTGTATACTTCCTTGTTTTTTCTGTTACCTTTAACCATGGTTTTTCTTGTGCTTGTGCGTATATAGACGTATGTATGAACTTTTACAGTACACATGTGTGTGTGTATGAGGTTGTATATATATGCGTATATATTTGGCGAAAAATGCGAGTGAAGATGCGTACGTTTTTATAGTGACGTATACATACATACATACATACATACATGCATACATACATAATACAAACATGTATGTTCGTGTGTGTGTGTATGTACTTACATATATGTACTTACATAAAAGAAACATATATTATTTGTTATTTATGTATTGGTTTATGTCTATCACTGTTTGAGTTGCATAATAGTGATTTTATCTCTAATTTATATATATGTGTGCGTGTGTGTGTGTGTGTGTGTGTGTATGTGTATGTATGTATGTATGTATGTATGTATGTATGTATGTATGTATGTGTGTATGTATGTATGTAATGCGAACGTGCATGGCTCAGTGGTTAGAGCGTCGGGCTCACAATCATGAGGCAATGAGTTCGATTCTCGGATCGGGCTGTGTTTTGTGTTCTTGAGCAAAACACTTTATTTTACGTTGCTCCAATTCACGCAGCTATAGAAATTAGCTGGTGACGTCACGGGTGTCATGATTTCTCAACCTTTGGTTTTCCCTTAGATAACATTATGACCGATGCGGGTGTTTGCTTTTTACTCTTTACACACACACACACACACACACCACACACACACACACACACACACACATATATATATATATTTATGGCTGTGTGGTAAGTAGCTTCCTTACGTACCACATCGATCCGGATTCAGTCCCACTGCGTGTCACCTTGGGCAAGTGTCTTCTACTATAGCCTCGGACCGATCACAGCCTTGTGAGTGGATGGATTTGGTAGTTGTATATATATATGTATGTTTGTACATACATACATATATATATATGCATGTTTGTAGGTATGTGTGTGTATATGTTTGTGTGTGTTTGTCCCACCAACATCGCTTGAC
>NW_021831887.1:12500-22500 GCF_006345805.1 Octopus sinensis | reverse complement strand
ATATACATACATACATACACATACATACATACATACATACATACACATACATACATACATGCATACATACATACACATACATACATACACACATACATACACACATACATACATACATACATACATACATACATACATACATACATAGATATACATGCATATATACATACATTCATGCATACATACATACATACACATACATACATACATACATACATGCATACATACACATGTATATATACATACATACATGCATACATGCATACACATACTTACATACATACATACATACATGCATACATGCATACACATACATACATACATACATACATGCATACATACACATACATGCATACCTACATACACATACATACATACATACACACACACACATACATACATACATACATACATACATACATACATACATACATACATACATACACACACACATACATACATACACACATACATACACATGCATATATACATACATACATACATACATACATACATACATACACACACACATACATACATACACACATACATACACACATACATACATACATACATCTTCGTAGCCGTCACCGTCGCCACCACCGCCGGCCTCATCGCCGCCGCCGTTATCGTCGTGGTTGTTGTCGATGGAGGTGATTTTTTTTTATCATTCGGTGATCATGATGCAAGAATCCTATCATAGATGATATACCGGCCAAGACCACACCGTTTTTTTTTCTTTTCCAAACATGTTTTATCTAGGAACGTATTATCTATAGAGGTTTTCCATTCACCTTTCTAAAGACACCAGAGTATTTGATATCTTTAAGGAAATTTGGCTGTTGTTTTTTGCAAACCGACTGACCACATAGAATTTATAACTGCTCTGCCTTCAGATGAACTGCATCTAGGACAAAATTATCTAACACTTTAATCACATAGTTTAAACATAATGTTAGAGCTTAATTTCAAGAAGATTTAGCTGTAATTTCTAGCGATCAAGTGGAGCCTCCAATACTGGCTGTTAAATTCAATAGCGAGGCTGTCTCTCGCATTTGTTGGAAAATCCACGAAACTGTGACGTGAAGATTCGAATCCGCTGTTCTTTTCGATGCTTCACTAAACAATCGGATATCTCATGATGGATAGATAGCAGCTATATCCTCGTTATCCTACGAAGTTGTACCAAATACCTGGATTCCAACGAAAATCTGATGTTTCAATTAAGCATTGATGGGAAGAAGATTATCCTCCAAGAAGCCAATCACAACAGAAATTAGATGGGATTTTATTATCGAATGGATATTTGCTTTCTTTTTACAATCTCTCATCAAATATGTGTGGTGTGTTTACGTGTGTGTGTTAGTGTGTATATATACATAAATATATATATATATGCACATATATAGACACATACATACATACACGCCCGCACACACACAGGTATACATATGTTCTTATATATATATATATATATATATATATATATATATGTATGTATGTATATGTATATATGTATATATGGATGTGTGTGTGTTTATGTATGCATGTGTATATATGTGTGTGTCTGTGTGTATATGCGTGTATGCATATATATATGCACATACATGCAACTATATATATATGTATATATGTATGTATGTATATATCTATATCGATATATATATATATATATATATACAGAGAGAGAGGGGGTAGAAGAAGAAGAAGAAGAAGAAGAAGAAGAAGAAGAAGAAGAAGAAGAAGAAGAAGAAGAAGAAGAAGAAGAAGAAGAAGAAGAAGAAGAAGAAGAAGAAGAAGAAGAAGAAGAAGAAGAAGAAGAAGAAGAAGAAGAAGAAGAGAAGAAGAAGAAGAAGAGAAGAGAAGAAGAAGAAGAAGAGAAGAAGAAGAGAGAAGAAGAAGAAGAAGAAGAAGAAGAAGAAGAAGAAGAAGAAGAAGTAGAAGAAGAGATGAGGAAGAGATACATACATATACGCAGACATATATATATGTGTAAGCTCGTCGGGATGTTTACATAGATAATTACTCCTACTGTTTCTATTTTTCTTTCTGAAGCAGTCTGGCAAAATTTAACATTGCTCAGACACATGCGAGCAAACGAGCACACACAACCGCGCGTGCGCGCAACGACAATAACAACAACAGCAACAAAGACAACACAAAGCCTTCCTTCTAAATGCTTTTCACTGGTCGAAAGAAAATGGTGGAATATCGAAGTTTTCCACGTGAGTGTCGAGATAAAATTTAAAGCATCTCATTAATGCTTTACGTATTAGATGATCCTCTGTTGTGTTATAGCTTGTTCAGATTAGACGTCAGCTGATCCAATTCTTATCTCGTACGATAGTCAACCGATATAGGAGTTGATCTTCTTTGTTACGCCAGCTGATCCACCAAGAATCTTGCAAGATTTTCTTTCGATTTATGCAAACCTTTCAGACTAGATTACTGATACTTTATTGTTATCATCATCATCATCATCATCATCATCATCATCATCATCATCATCATCATCATCACAGACTGCAATCGTCATTGTTGTACTTTTGTTATAGCAGCCTCTGTTGCTGTTGTTACTACTACTACTACTACTACTACTATTCCTACACCTACTCCTACTCCTACTCCTACTCCTTCTCCTCCTCCTCCTCCTCCTCCTCCTCCTACTACTACTACTACTACTACTAAGTAGTTGTACTTTTTCGCAAATTATCACTCTTATGTTATTTAAACCAGGGGTGGCTGTGTGGTAAGTAGTTTGCTTACCAACCACATGGTTCTGGGTTCATTCCCACTGCGTGGCACCCTTCGCAAGTGTCTTCTACTATAGCTTCGAGCCGACCAAAGCCTTGTGAGTGGATTTGGTAGGCAGAAACTGAAAGAAGCCTGTCGTATATATATATATGTATGTATGTATGTATGTATATATATATATATATATATATACACATATATATATATATATATATATATCAAATAGATATCAAATATTCTGGTGTCTTTAAAAAGGTGGATGGAAAAGGTCTATAGATAATGCATTCCCAGATAACGCATGTTTAAAAAAGAAAAACGGTGTAGACATGGCAGGTGTATGTTCGGTGATAGGCTTCTTGCATCAGGATAGCCGAAAGATAAACAAACAAAAAAAATCACCTCCATCGACAACAACGACGCCGACGACGTCGGCAGCGGCAGCGGCGGCGGGAGCGGTGGCAGCAGCGGCGGTACGGCAGCAGCGGCGGCACAGCGACAACGGCGGCACCGCGGCAGCGGCGGCGGTGACTGCAGCAGCGGCAGCACGGTGGTAGCGGCGGCGTGGTGGCAGCGGTGGCAGCGATGACGACGGCGGCGGCGGAGAAGACGTCGACAACTGCAGCGGCCAGGGTGATGACGGCGGTGAAAACGAAGTCGACGACAACGGTAACGACAACGGCGACGACGATGATCACCACGACAGCGACTGCATTGACATCAACAACGGCGTCGACGTCTATGACGAAATCAACGACGTCGACGGCCGCATTGATGACAACAGCGAGGACGACGACCACGACAATGTAGAACAATACCAATGAAAACAGGAGCCTTATGTGGTCCCTCTACCTGCTTGAAATAGCAGTCAAATAACACAGAAATCTACACATTCACCAACCCTTATGATAGGAAGGAAACACACACATAGACATATACATGTACATATATACATACGTAGATATGTGTGTGCGCGGCGCGTGAAGAGGGGATGGTCTATGCTTGAATCCCCTTAATCGTAGGTGTGTTTTGCCAGGGAATTTACCTGGGAGAGGAACAATAACCGTTATAACAAGAACAATAGCAACAACAGTAGCGAATACGAGGACAATGACGGCGACAAGGACGAAACTAGATATCTTTATATATAAAACTGAAGTTGTGTGTGTGAGAGGCTGTCTTCTACGATTTAGATTCCTAACTACTCCCACATTTTGCGGTGCAGTTTAACCAAAAGCGGGTATCTTATAGTCGTGATTCATATCGAGCCCTTCTGGGTATTAGCGCGCGTCTACGATTAATCTACGATTTAAAAAAAAATTACCATCATTTTTTCAGACTTTTAATGCATTTTTTGCTCGGTTTATATAAGGGAAGTAACTCTCTAAAAATGCTTATATAGTTATTTCCTTTACAAACCCGAGCAACGCCGGGCGATACTGCTAGTCAATGATAAACTGTATCAACGAAAAACAGGACAACAACGATTATGTTACTAGCAATGTATATTAAAGAAAATGACCATAAGTAATAAAGAACATGACAACGTTACGAAGGCAGCAATGAAATCGAGTTGCAATAGCGTGAATCAAAGCAGCCTCATAATCTGCAGTAAAGACAGCCGCTTCCACTGCTGCCGCTGTCGTCGACACTGCTGTTACCATCGTTATTGCCGGTGCGACCGCCGGTGCGACCGCCGGTGCGACCGCCGGTGCGACCGCCGGTGCGACCGCCGGTGCGACCGCCGGTGCGACCGCCGGTGCGACCGCCGGTGCGACCGCCGCTGTGCCACCGGTGCGGCCGCCGGTGTGCCGCTAGAGTCATCTCTAGACACCACCGCCGCTGCACCGATGCTACTTTCTCATCAATGACATTTGCAACAGTAGCTATGACAAGATGAAATCAACAGCGGCAAAAGTCTAGAAAACGTCATCTCAAGGCGGTGACAAATGGGACTCGATTCCAGTAAACGGAAGAAAAAGATACCGTTTTAAAATATGAAGAACTGAATTTTTGTCAATCTGTCTAACTCTCTCTCTCTCTCTCTCTCTCTCTCTCTCTCTCTAATAGTATTGTCCCATATGGGTCAGCCACATTTAGGTGACAAATATATTTCACGGTTTTGTGCTGTTACTGTTTACATCTCGCTCAGAGATTTATCATTTCCACCCACACACACACACCCACACACACACACACACACACACACATACACACATACACACACACACACACACACACGCATATATATCATATAATGTGGAAGTCTCTGCGATATGTTAGGTATTATTGTAGTAAAGCAGATGATTAATATTGAAAGAAAGGAAAGGAAGAAAAGTAGATGCATAAATAATTTATTTGTATGATGTAAAGATGTTCAAATTTTTGAAAAGCATAACAATACAAATAAAGTTGTAAAGCTCAAAAAGAAAATGAGAGACGCGAAAAAAACCCTACATATATGTTTCAGTTGTAGCCTCTAGTTGATATGAAATTCTAAGCATTTGGTTATATGGCAAGAAAGGTGTCATTTTTTATTATATGGGGAAGAGCTTCTTCAGGGTATATATATATATATATATATATTTTTCAGTTAATTTTGAAAATTATGAAGAATTTAATCAAATAACTTTGTCATCATTCTGGTGTTGCATGGGACGTAAATTAGCATAAAATTTTGATGGCATGTTTTAATTTAGCTTACTTTAAAGCATAAAATGTGTACCCTAGACCCAAAAGGATTTAACGTAGGTTCTTATGTGGATAGGAGCCGATCAAGGAGACTCTTCGAAATTGCTTAATCTGCTGAAAATACCAATGAAATCCCTCTCAACAACCACTCTTCTGTATACTTTATAACGGAGGATTATATTGGGTAATATGTATGGTCCGCTTTTAATCGTAGATCGGCATTGTCACGGCTGGTCTGGGACTTGATGTCAACATGAATGTAGAAGGAGAAAGAGAACGAGAGGGTGGGAGAGAGAGAGAGAGCAGAAAAGAGAAGGAAGCGAGGGAGGAAGAGAAAGAGAGAGAGTGTAGGTAGAGAGGAGGGAGAGAAAGTAGGAGAGGGAAAGGCAAAAAGAAATGAGAAAGGGTGAGAGAGGGGACATGGTAAGGGGAAGAAAGAGGGAAGGATAGAGAAAGGAAAGTGAGTGGAAAGTGGGGAAAAGGGAGAAAGAAATGGAGAGAACGTGAGTAGAGAGGAAAGAAGGGAGAGGAGAAGAAAAGGAGTTGAGAAAGAGGGTGATTCTTATCTCTTTAGTGATCCGTAAAATGCTGTCATTTGCTGCGGTACTGCTTTCACTGTATTTAATCTACCGAAGTATTCTGTATTGTGTCTTTTTATTCAATAGGTTTATTCAACAGCATGAGAAAGGTAACATCACACTTTCTACTCTTTCTTCTCTTTTCCCGCATCTTCGTCTTCCCTCTTTCTCCTCTTCCTCCTTATCATCACCATCATCGTAATTTTTTCTCTCTTGAACAAGTGAGATATCTTCAGATCAATAATATTAATAATTGTAATAATAATACTAGGAATCCCCAAAATGGCAGAAATTCAAAACATAGTGCTCATGGGAACTGCCCATATCCAACGCAAAATACTTTCTATGTAATCTCAAGTTTTAAAACAAACACATAATTTTCTTATGGTTTCTTAAACATTCTCTAGAACAACACTAAATACAAAACCAAATATATGGCACCCTACGCATAACACCAACACGAACTTCTAACTTGTTGTCTCTTGAGGTCTCTGGGTGAGACTTGGAGTCAACTTGTACAAATGTAAAGCAAAAGTCAAACATAAAATAATAATAATAATAATAATAATAATAATAATAATAATAATAATAATAATAATAATAATAATAATTATTATTATTATTATTATTATTATTATTATTATTATTATTATTATTATTATTATTTTTATTATAAAAGTAAGAAGGTCAGGCTTGTGTAGGATGAAAGATTGCAAAGATAAAGCACTGTAAAAGCAATTAAAAACGAATGAAACTGAAAATAGGTAGGTAGAGAAAAGAATGCATGGTCAATTTCATAGGGATGTAAAAGAAAAAAGATGGCTGTGGATTACTAAAAGGGATTTAAAACCGGAAAGGAGTCTCCAATTTGTGCTGCCCAAGAGCAAGAACTAAGAAGAAATTACATAAAATACAGTATAGACAACACATCAGAAAGTGATAAGAGCAGAATTTGAGAATTTGAGAATTCTGCACTTATTGTGAAACCGTATGGCATATTACCAGTCAATGTACGCTACTAGCCCAGAAGGAATATAAGAGACCACTGGTAGTGAACAGCTGACACCGTAGTACATCTCCAGCGTTAGGAGCTGTGCAAAGGCAATAATAATAACAACAACAACAGCAACAACAATAATAATAATAATAACAACAAAAATGATGATGATGATGATGATGATGATGATGATGATTTCATTTATTTGCCTCCAGGGTAAAGGATGAGGGGGGCAGTACAGAAACAAATATAAAGTATTGGGCTTTACATATAATGAAATGATAAAATTATTATTTTAAATAAGTATACACGGTATACAATGAAAAAGAAGGGACATATATACAGTATACAAAGGTTAAAAAATCGCGGAGGTGAGGAAAGATGATAGAGATGTAGCCCTCCAGATACAGGATGACCTCTAGGGATAATCGAGGAAGCCAACTGTCCGAGATTTCCCAGAACAGCAAGGGCAAGTACCCTCTCCAATTCCTTCTCTCCGACTCACAGGTACCATCCTTCTTGCCATTTTCGCAACTTTCACTCACCTTTCAATAAACTCACTCGAGGACAGCGCTTCCCTCTACACTCTCAATTTCCTTTTCAAGTGAAACTTGAAGTCAATGAGAGCTCTACCAAAGTGGAATGTATCTGCCCTCATGCCTTTCAGCCTTGTCCACCAAACAACCTCTTTCGCCATAGCCACAAGGCTCTCATGGCTTCTGATCTTAACTGATTGGAAGTGCTATCATGTACATTGCTTTGTCTTGGTATAAAAGATGGGCTACAGCAAATATTCTGCTCAATATCACAGATTTACTTGTCAGTTGTTTGACATTAATCAGTTGAGCATGCCCCTTAGTGGCTTATGATTATGGGCATCTCTGATCACGAGCAGGAGTAGTGGAGGGGGGCAATCATAGCCATATGTCGAGAGGGATTATTTTGGGTTTGAATAATTCACCTCTGAAACATAGGTGTTTCGTTCAACATCCTAAAACAACCCTTAAACAGGGACGTTTTGAGCAGGATGGGCTACTCGACCTGATCAACATTCTAACTACAAGGTCATGCGCTGTTTATCTTGATATGAAATCAATATGTCGCGCACATATGGTTGTGATGCATATGCCTGGTGTGCCTTTATCAGACGAATAGTCATGATGGGTATACTGGGCTTCGTATATTTTACCCCAGTGTCAATTTCATGACATGCACTGCTCTCTCACTCAATAATAATAATAATAATAATAATAATAATAATAATAATAATAATAATAATAATAATAACAATAACAATAATAATAAAAGACCTGGAGATAGAGGTAAAAGACCTGGAAACAGAGGTAACTCGAATATGGAGTCTAAAAACAGCAACAATTCCTATCGTAGTAGCCGCATTAGGTGTGATAAAAAATATTCAGACAAATACATTACAAAAATACCAGGACTGACAAGTATATATAACATACAAAAAATAGCACACCTGGGCACCGCAAATATCCTACGTAAAACACTTTCAATACAGTAAAAATGAGAGAATTATAACAAACCACAGCACATACCCAAGGCACACAGAGCTGCGCTCGGTAGGGCAGTGAAAGCACGTGATAAAAATAAGATTACTAAATAATAATAATAATAATAATAATAATAATAATAATAATAATAATAATAATAATAATAATAATAATAATAGAGCTGTGCTATAAGACCTCTACTGTAGGAATGAACAGGTACCTATCTAGTACAAAGGACTGGATGCTGCGACTTGTGTGCGAACACGAAAGCAGCAAAAAGCTGCATTCTATTGTCAAGGAAGCTTATAAGTTCGAAAGGGAACTAGACATTAACCTTGAATCAGATGAAGAGCCGGAAATCACTGCTACCAAGCAAGCAAAGCGAATCAAGCAGACTGCAAAAAAGAACGGGCAGAATCAAATTGAGAGGCGGTGGAGCTAGAAGCCCCTGCATGGACAATATATTCTCCGAAGCCAAAATGCTGGTGTAGACCAAGCAACAACCCATCAGTAAGAGTTTTGGATTGAAAGCAGAGACTGAAGGCTTCATAATGGCAGCACAAGATCAAAGCTTGTTTACCAGAAATTACCAGGCTAACGTTCTCCGAAACGGTACTGACCCTAAATGCAGATTCTGCGACACATTTGACGAAACAATAGACCATCTCGTTTCGGGATGTCTTGTGCTGACACCAAACGAATACAAAAATCGCCACGATAGGGTAGGACAGTATATACATTGGAAGATATGTAAACACTACAAATCCGACACTCCTGCTAAATGGTATGAACACCATCCTCAGCCAGTTGTTGAAGGTAAAGATGTCACCATCCTCTGGGATTTTCCAGTCAACACTGACAGAACGATTAAGGCTAATCGACCAGACATAATTGTTAAAGACAGGGAAGAAAATACCTGCAGACTAATAGAGGTAAGCGTCCCCACTGATAAAAATGTATCTGTAAAGGAATTTGACAAACTTAGTAAATATAAGGACCTGGAAATCGAAATACAGAGGATGTGGAATCTTAAAACAAAAACTGTTCCTGTTATTGTAGGTGCCCTAGGTATGATAAAAAAGGGATGTCAGAAACACCTAGACAATATCCCTGGAAAACCATGTCTCAAGGAAATCCAAAAGATTGTGCTAACAAGTACTGCCCACATCCTTAGAAAAACCCTATCAATGTAAATGTTTGTGTTTGCATTACATGGAGATATATCTCTACTTCCCCTCCCCAAGCTTTCAGCTATATTTCAACAACTCTTAACCTTCACTTGCCCTAGGGCGCTGGGTGTGCCCCGGCAGGTGATTGCATCAAACATGCAGATTAAAAGTAAATGACAATAATAATAATAATAATAATAATAATAATAATAAGGCGCAGGAGTGGCTGTGTGGTAAGTAGCTTGCTAACCAACCACATGGTTCCGGGTTCAGTCTGAAATTTGGTGGGAAGAGACT